>NC_143151.1:21528205-21828205 GCF_041381405.1 Jatropha curcas
ATCGACGGCTGAGTATAAAACTCAGTGGTGCTCATAATTCACATACGAAACAAAGTGCGATGACAACTAACTTAAAATATAAATTTCAAAGCATTGATACTCATAGACTCAGTAAATTTCAACATAAATGTCTCTTTATAGCAACGAATAAACTTCTAATTCATAAAATCATAATTATCTCATAACTCCTTTACATGAACCTTAAATCACACTTTATGATACTATCATGGTCTTACCTGCTGTTCATTGTGTTGTATGAATGAAACAATAAACATGTAAGATTACATAACAGTATATGTTCATTGTCTTACTTGCTATTCATTATGCTGTATGACTTATGCACTTTTAGTCACATCATAAGTTATGATTAATAACATCTCGTGACTGTATAGCTCCTTAAAGAGTCAAAAATAAACTTGTAAGCATATATAACATGATACTATCATACTCTTACCTGATGTTCTTTATGTTGTATGAACTCTGCAACTTTGATTAAACTCAGTGAATATCACAATGAATGAAGAAACATATAAGCACATACATATGTAGAAATAAACATTTACTCACATATGGAATGTAAGCACACATATCATGATACTTTCATTTTCCCTTAATGATCTTCTTGCTGTTTAGTATACTGTATGCTTATGCAATTTATAGTCGATATAACTGTATAGCTCCATAAGGTAATAGTGAAACCGAAGTGATAAGAGAAACTGTATGAAACTGGATGAAACTGTATGCTTGGCTGCTATGGCCTGTATAATCATATCCACTCAACGGCCTGTAGCCGGAGTACCAAACTGTATGGGGCGCAGATCTGCTATTCTATGTCGCGACATAGCCTTATCTACATGGTTTCTACCTAACCTCAATGGAGCATATTAATGGAATGACAATAAGCAAAATAACTGTGTCATAACTTGCATGCTTGTGTCATGTTATTTTCACACCATTTGCATGCTTGCATTTGTGTTTATACATGTGTTCATGTTGTCTTTTTGTTTTAAAATGGTTGAAGACATACAAGTTGAGAAAAGAATACAATTACATAGAATTCGTAATTTCATACACCATTTTACATCATTTCACAATTGCATAGAATACAATTACAAGTTGTGTTTACCTCATTTCACATCATTTGCATGCTTGCATGTTGTTTTGATACATGATTTAATGTTGTATTTTTGTGTTAAAATGATTGGAGGCATATAAGTGAAGCAAAGGAATACAATTGCATTGAAAAAGAAGTCCAAAAGTGCATGAAAACACATGTCGTGAGCGCGTCTTTCAAAGTCGCGAGCGCGAGATGCAAAAAATGAGAGTCTGTGTGTTATCGGGCACAAGTCGCGAGCGCGCACTTGAAAGTCGCGAGCGCGTAGAGTGCAAAATGAGAGACAGTGAGTTCCCAGGCCAACTTCGCGAGCGCGCGAGGAAGGTCGCGAGCGCTTACAGGCCAAGGGCTAAGTCGCGAGCGCGAAGTGCAAAATCACGAGCGCGTAAAGCACCAAATGAGAGTCAGAGAGTTTCAGGTGAAAGTCGCGAGCGCGCAAATGAAAGTCGCGATCGCGAGCTCTTCATGCAATTCGCGCGCGCGCGTTTTCCAGCCTGCACAGTCTGTACTCTTTTGACCATATCTCTCAATATACAACTCCGATTTGAATGATTCAAAAACCCATGTAAAGCTAACACATAGCGGAACAAATAACTCTTCTATGATACTTCCTAATTCCATCGTTAAATGGGGTAAAAATCAAGGTGAAGTTACTGGTAACCTTTCCAGCAAAACTTGTTTCAGCAAAAACTCAATATCTACTTCATTTATTCATTTCATCTCATGCTTTTCACCATTTTCAGTCTTCTTACTCAACATCAACAACATATTTTCTCATTATCAACACACACACAAATTCTCATGCAAGGAAATTGATTAAACTAAAAGAGATAGCACACCTTTACGCCAATAAGCTTAAGCTCTTCTTTTAGCTTCCTTCTACTTTGGCTCACCTCTCCTATACAATAGAGTTCTTATAAATTATCTAACAATATCACCAAATGAGTCAAGTATGAAATTCAAGAAGGTTTACTTACTTGGATAGAATAGAAGTTGAATTAATGCTTAACTCCCATTAAAATCTTCCCACCATTAAAGTGATGGAGAAAGGAAAGTGTAAGAGGAAAGTAGAGGAAGAAGATGAAGATAAGGATGAAGAAATGAAAATGAAATGGAATCCACGGGTAGTCTCTAGAATGTCATTGATTTTTATGTGAAAATTACCAAATGGTACCTCAAGTGTCAAAATGGTACAACTCAATACCTCAACTTTATACTTTAGTGAAATCAAGTCCTAATCCTTATACTTTGATCTTTTTGTTTCCTTCAAGTAAGTCCACTTCTTTCCTTATTTCAATTCATCCCATTCTAGCCCACTCTAGATCTAATGGCTCGAACCGGGTTTTGGATCAGCCCGACTCGACTCTAAGCAACGACTCGATTCAATAGAAAAATGGGACGTTACAGTTCTACCCCCCTTAAAGAATTTCGTCCTCGAAATTCACTTACATTAAACACTTACAACTCTCATAATAGTTTCCAACTCAGATTCTTCGTTAATCGGCTAGCACTCACTAGCCTTATGTTCTCCACATGATTCTCCCAAATGAACATCCATACTAGCTAATCTATCCATCCATATCAGCACTCAATCCAAAGACCTATATCGCCCATACCAAACATATCAGCATATCATAGACATATCATATCATATCATATACATATCATATCATCATCTCATATACATATCAAGGCATTTCATTGCAATAGCCTATTCAAAGATTTGCATACAATAAATTCTCATAAAGCATGATGAGATTATAGAAACATATCCTGAGATCATATAATTTATGTTCATAACTGTATGAATAACTTTATGTTGTCATGGTACTTAATTTCGTCATGGTACTTCTTCTCATCCACTGTCATGCATATATACATATAGTCATACATGCATACTTGCAAGTTCCACTCAAGAAGAAAACAAAATGAAACCAAAGTTCCAAATGTCAATACATGAAAGTAATTATACACAATCACAAAGTTATGCAAATCATACAATGTGCCATATAGATTATCTCAACTTGACCATTTATCCATAATGATTTGGTAGTTGCATCCAATTAGCAATTCCACCTTTCTCTCTTTTTTTTTTTTTTTTTTTGACTCATAGATAGCTCACATAAATCTAAATCATCTGTGACTTATAAATACTTCTATTAATGATTAACCAATCATTTCTGTCTGAAGAATGATCACTTATAAAATCTTGAGCATTTTGGCTCAGAATTTATTCTCATGTGCACATAGTGAGATCAACACGAACCACAATTTGTACATATTCATGAACTCTCAAAGGATAGTAAGTCCGATATTGTATATATTCTGATGCATCTTACTTCTATTTCCATCAAATCTTAATAACCATGATTCCTAATTTGTCACAAAACTCTGACTGATTATCATCTCATTTAAATCATCCTAATTCATATTCCTTCACTCTTTAATTGATGCTTTTCTTAATCTTAATTCACTCACATGACTAGATCCATTCTTACTTACCTAATTTCTTGGTATAACATCAATTCAATAGTTGGACAACTATCTCTCCATGTCCAATGTCATTCATCATTTCACTTATCATCATGGTCCATATTTTATAACATCATTATCTTCGTTTGGTGTTAGGAACGTTTACTTTTTCCTCGATCATAGTCTCTCAATAACACAAATCCTTATGTATAACTTACAAACATCTAACATTCACAAATTTTAAACCTCAAAAACTAAATCTTGTTGAATATAATTCTACTTATACCATATTAACTCACAAGGTGCCACAATTCATCAGCTTCACTACTAGGCTCATCAAGAGTTAAATATTGACTTCATCCTAATATTCTCTTATAACCATAGTACTTTATATGATTCCTGATAGTCATACATTTGCAAAATAGCTGATGAACACCACAATATACTTGACTCCACCAAATAGTAAGTATTTCTCATAAATAGAAATCACTTCTCATAAATGGCTTGAAATAATGACATTAGTTCTTATGAAAAATACTCATCACCCATTCTTAGAGCAAATCACATCAAATCATTCATTCATTAAGATCATTTATGTAACTACACCAATGAATATGTATATGTGTATTCTAGCCACAAAATGCTTATCTCAATAGTCATAATAGATTCCATTAACCAGGTAACATCAATACATATAAACTCAATACTCTTCGTAATAGATTCTAATGTCCTTAAATCCGAATCAGTTTGTTTTCTTATTAGATAATACTAGCAACTCATCCTCAACATACTCCTTCCATAGGCACATGTACACACATTCATGCATTTTATGCATACATTTCACAGTCACATCATGCATACCTTAACATAGCTTTTTGCGTACACAACCATACAAGGTTACACTACATCTTACATCTGTATATACATATATTATTTTCTTGTTTAAGTCATAAACCAATGTACTTCATAGCTCAGTTATGAATTATACAAGTGACTTCATTGTCATTTATAAAACAATCCTTCCATTTATCAAAACTTTAAAAACCACACTTGAAATATTTATTTTTTTTTTTTAAAGTGTTCAGAGAAAAGAAGAATTTTCATAGCAAAATCATTCGTTCATAAGCAGCATAGACTATGCTTCTTCTGGAGTCAACATGAACAAACATTTTTACAAGTCATTCACGCTATTACAATCATGGATAAAAATCAGTTTCAAAATACATCTCATAATACTTATAACAGGTAGAACTCATATCAAATCACAAAAGTACACAAATCCTTAATGCCTCAATAATATTTCATCTCCAATAGCCATTACATCGAATTCCCTATCCATATTCGCTAAACATATCCTCCATGAATAATGGTCCAGAAGGATATAACCATAATCATCAATAGAAACCTCAACATATACTCCGCTTACCACGACATCATTCTCCAATGGCTGATTGTTTCTAAGCAAACCAATATGGTATGTCTTTAACTTCAATTACTCCTATTCTCACTGCAAAATATATAACTTCCTACATAGATACACATATAGTCCGAGAACCGCCCTAAACCTAGGCTCTGATACCAAAAATTGTAACATCCCTTCCCGGTCCACCCGTTAACCCGAATGAACCGAGCCGAGACGCTACAATCTGGTTGAAACCTATGTCCTGTCATGCGGATATCATACTGTATGAAAAATATGAATATAAACTACTCCAATTACACTCTAAACTTCCAACGTCTCCAAAGAATCATCATAACACAATAACACTTTATATATCTTTTCATAATTGTATAAATCCTCAATAGCATTTAATATCTAGCAATTAATTTCATTCAGAATCTATATCAAGTTTTCATGACCTAATCATACCAACTATAGTAACATATTTCATATTCAATCATTTCCTCCAAATACTTACACCACAATAATTACATGCTTCAATTATATTTTCCAATCACATAAGCTCTAACAAATGTAATAATTATACATGCCATAAATCTTAATACATGCCATAATTCTTAATACATGCCATAATTCTTAATACATGCCATAATTCTTAATTATATAACTCTCAATCTACTACTCCCAAATTAGTCATTTCTGCTTTGAACGTACTCCTCAAGTCTTCAAGTACCAACCACGATCTTCAACCTACGCGTGATAAAAATCGACGCGTTGAGTATAAACTCAGTGGTGCTCATAATTCACATACGAAACAAAGTGCGATGGCAACTAACTTAAAATATAAATTTCATAAAGCATTGATACTCATAGACTCAGTAAATTTCAACATAAATGTCTCTTTATAGCAACGAATAAACTTCTAATTCATAAACATCATAATTATCTCATAACTCCTTTACAGAACCTTAAATCACACTTTATGATACTATCATGATCTTACCTGCTGTTCATTGTGTTGTATGAATGAAAACAATAAACATGTAAGATTACATACAGTATATGTTCATTGTCTTACTTGCTATTCCTTATGCTGTATGACTTATGCACTTTAGTCACATCATATAAGTTATGATTAATAACATCTCGTGACTGTATGGCTCCTTAAAGAGTCAATAAATAAACTTGTAAGCATATATAACATGATACTATCATACTCTTACCTGATGTTCTTTATGTTGTATGAACTCTGCAACTTTGATTAAACTCAGTGAATATCACAATGAATGAAGAAACATATAAGCACATACATATGTAGAAATAACATTTACTCACATATGGAATGTAAGCACACATATCATGATACTTCATTTTCCCTTAATGATCTTTCTTGCTGTTTAGTATACTGTATGCTTATGCAATTTATAGTCGATATAACTGTATAGCTCCATAAGGTTATTAGTGAAACCGAAGTGATAAGAGAAACTGTATGAAACTGGATGAAAATGTATGCTTGGCTGCTATGGCCTGTATAATCATATCCACTCAACGGCCTGTAGCCGGAGTACCAAACTGTATGGGGCGCAGATCTGCTATTCTATGTCGGGACATAGCCTTATCTACATGGTTTCTACCTAACCTCAATGGAGCATATTAATGGAATGACAATAAGCAAAATAACTGTGTCATAAACTTGCATGCTTGTGGTCATGTTATTTTCACACATTTGCATGCTTGCATTTGTGTTATACATGTGTTCATGTTGTCTTTTGTTTTTAAAATGGTTGAAGACATACAAGTTGAGAAAAGAATACAATTACATAGAATTCGTAACTTCATACACCATTTTACATCATTTCACAATTGCATAGAATACAATTACAAGTTGTGTTTACCTCATTTCACATCATTGCATGCTTGCATGTTGTTTTGATACATGATTTAATGTTGTATTTTTGTGTTTAAAATGATTGGAGGCATATAAGTGAAGCAAAGGAATACAATTGCATTGAAAAAGAAGTCCAAAAGTGCATGAAAACACATGTCGTGAGCGCGTCTTTCAAAGTCGCGAGCGCGAGATGCAAAAAATGAGAGTCTGTGTGTTATCGGGCACAAGTCGCGAGCGCGCACTTGAAAGTCGCGAGCGCGTAGAGTGCAAAATGAGAGACAGTGAGTTCCCAGGCCAACTTCGCGAGCGCGCGAGGAAGGTCGCGAGCGCTTACAGGCCAAGGGCTAAGTCGCGAGCGCGAAGTGCAAAATCGCGAGCGCGTAAAGCACCAAATGAGAGTCAGAGAGTTTCAGGTGAAAGTCGCGAGCGCGCAAATGAAAGTCGCGATCGCGAGCTCTTCATGCAATTCGCGCGCGCGCGTTTTCCAGCCTGCACAGTCTGTACTCTTTTGACCATATCTCTCAATATACAACTCCGATTTGAATGATTCAAAAACCCATGTAAAGCTAACCATAGAGGAACAAATAACTCTTCTATGATAATTCCTAATTCCATCGTTAAATGGGGTAAAATCAAGGTGAAGTTACTGGTAACTTTTCCAGCAAAACTTGTTTCAGCAAAAACTCAATATCTACTTCATTTATTCATTTCATCTCATGCTTTTTTCACCATTTTCAGGTCTTCTTACTCAACATTCAACAACATATTTTCTCATTATCAACACACGACACAAATTCTCATGCAAGGAAATTGATTAAACTAAAAGAGATAGCACACCTTTACGCCAATAAGCTTAAGCTCTTCTTTTAGCTTCCTTCTACTTTTGGCTCACCTCTCCTATACAATAGAGTTCTTATAAATTATCTAACAATATCACCAAATGAGTCAAGTATGAATTCAAGAAGGTTTACTTACTTGGATAGAATAGAAGTTGAATTAATGCGTAACTCCCATTAAAATCTTCCCCACCATTAAACGTGATGGAGAAAAGAAAGTGTAAGAGGAAAGTAGAGGAAGAAGATGAAGATAAGGATGAAGAAATGAAAATGAAATGGAATCCACGGGTAGTCTCTAGAATGTCATTGATTTTTATGTGAAAATTACCAATGGTACCTCAAGTGTCAACATGGTACAACTCAATACCTCAACTTTATACTTTAGTGAAATTAAGTCCTAATCCTTATACTTTGATCTTTTTGTTTCCTTCAAGTAAGTCCACTTCTTTTCCTTATTTCAATTTCATCCCATTCTAGCCCACTCTAGAATCTAATGGCTCGAACCGGGTTTTGGATCAGCCCGACTCGACTCTAAGCAACGATTCGATTCAATAGAAAATGGGACGTTACATATATATATATATTTTAAATCGATTCTAATAGATTTTGAACTTTTAGAGACTTTTAAGTAAAGTACATTTTAAAAAAAAATTTAAATAAAGTATATTATGTGGTAAAATATTATTGAGACTTTTAGAGATGTATAAAATAGGCTAAGTGATTATCATTTTAAAAATAAAAATAGAAAATTTTCGATTCGAAACCGTCGATTTTGGGCCAATTTAGATTCATATTTTAACATTCACATGAACCTTAACTGGCCCTTGAACTACCAAAAAATTTTGAATCGCCGATTTCGATCCAGTTATGGTTCGTCTACAATATGGTTCAGTTTCGGTTCGATTCCGTTCGAACTAAACTGGTGGGCATGGCTATGCATATCTACAATGGACCCATTCCAAATAGTCCTAAACCCGCATGTAAAGTTGTCCTCAACTCTTTTAAAATGCATTTGTATGAAGTGCTCTAATTTAATTTCTATCCTTTTTTGGATATTGTGAACACAAGTTTTCAGTGGGAAATTACCAATATCGGCCTCCACCTCCATGAAACCCTCACCCACATATTCCTTAGGGACACTTTCTCATCATTCATGAAAATGCCACCATAATACACATAAATCACAGATAATGCCATCCTACGGTATAAAATAATCAAAATCATGCTGCATTATCTAAAATTATATATATTTTGGAATTATTTCAAAGTCAAAAAGCAAATAAAAAGTAAACAAAAGCCAATAAAAAATTCACATCTTAAAGCATTCAACTTTCTGTTCCTTGATTCTATATCTCAGTAATAAAAATTTTTCATTCAAACAAATCCAAAAGGGTTAGTATTATTCATGCATAATAGATAGTAAACAATCACAAATCAACACCTAAATAAACTGTCTTGCATCCAGTTTAAAAGAAAAACAATAATACATAAAACCAAGAAAATAATCGCAACCTTAAACCAACTCACATTTCACGCATAATAGATACCACACGAAGAAAACCCAAAATCTAGAAGGACTATGTCATGCTTCGAATAAAAAAAAAATCAATGATTGCTCGTAAGTCTGAGACCTAACTTGTATTAAAGCATTTCAAATCCTCGACCCTTACCAACTCGATCGTTCTTTTAAAATGTATTCTCCCTTTCCCAATGATGATTTCGAAGTGAATATAGTTTGTTCATTAAGAGAATACCAACTCCTTTGTTCTTTCTGTGTTCTAAAGGAATTTCAAAGAATACCTAGTCGACACTTCTATTTCCTCGTCCCTTTCTCCCAACAACATCTAATAAGGGCAAATTAGTAAGTACACTACTACTAATGATGTTATATCACATTAATCCGACGTGGTTTTCCTACTTGGATCCTAATAAGCACATTCTTAAAAGCTAGGTGGGCCCCACAAATTTTAAATATAATTCCAGCATATTATGTAAACAGGTGATATTTGATTGAAAATTTTTAATGAGTTTGAAAACTTGATTGTAAACGTTTTCTATTGAGATACCAAAATAAAATATTTTATAAAGTCCAGACACCAAATTTATAATTAGTCTAAATAAAATTTGAGAGTATCATAAAATTAAAGTAGAAAAGTTGAGGGTTAAATTTAGATATTTCGTCATAATCTAATCATGTTAAAGTACTTTGGCGCTTCCTATTCAAACAGGATTAAAAATAAATAAATAAATACTAACTAAATTTTTTATTTTTCTCTTGATATACATAAGTATATTTTCATTTGGTATAATATCATCATTGACATCATTTACATTGGGTTTACCCATAAATTTTATGTGGATATTCAAATAAGTTTATATTTAGAGTATCAACATTCACTTTTAATAAAAACAATAAAAAATTAATTTTGCATTTTACTCTTTTTGAGTATTTTCATATTTTTTATTTGGATATGGGACTAATCTCGTTTTAGATTCATAAATTTTTTTCATTATATTTTAAAAATTATAAAAATGTTATAAAATTAAAAAAAAAAAAAAAAAGAACTAGGAATAGTTTTTATATAGTGACCCACTTTCACAAGGCAATGAACGCTTTGAATATAAATAAACTCGCGTGGTCGGAGTGAACATTGCATTTGTAAATGGAGTTGTGCTTGTTAATATTGAAGTGCTTACTGTTGTGTTTGATCTTTTGGGTTCAAATCCGAGGAAATAATGGTTGCTTTGAAGAAGAGAGATTAGCTCTCTTACAATTCAAGGCGTCTCTTCAATCCGATGAGTATGGTTCCAAGTTTCCAATTCTCCCTTCATGGATTGATGAGGCAAAGAATGATTGTTGTGAATGGGAGAGAGTCACCTGCAACTCCACCACAGCTCACGTGATTGATCTCTCCCTCGACAATCTATGGGGAAAATGAAAACATTTGGCATCTGAACATGTCTCTTTTCCACCATTTCAAGGAGCATAGAAGCCTAAATTTATCTTTCAATAAAATCCATGCAATGGTTGACAATCGAGGTATTATTTATCATTGTTATTATTTTGTTATTATTTATCATAAAAAGGTAAGATAACCACATGACAAGTTTAACCTTTGGTTATTTACTAATGGTTATTTGACAATAAGGTATCTTTTCAAAATTAGTCTTAGACCTAACTATATTATAAAAGCATATTAGGATCGAGTGACTTAAACCGGATTTAGGGTGTTATTTATAGACTAAATCAATGAAAAATAAATTTATAATGAAATGTAGGCAGTGACAGAGCTAGAGATATTTTTTAGTGGGGTCTTAATTTCATTTTTTAGTGGGATCAATTAGATTAAAAACTCTAAAATTTTTCACTTATTATGTACTTTTTAATTTTTTTTTTTATCATTTCAACCCAAATTTATAACTTTTTTTTTAAATATTGAGTGGGACCAATTGACCCCACTTTAGTTGTTGTAGCTCCATCCCTAAAGGTCGGTATTTCTGACTATACACTGAAAGAAAAAAAAAGAATAAAATGAGAATAATATTTAAAAAATTTCTATTTTTATTAGCTTGGTCCATAACTATATTCATTTGGCATGTCTAATCCTAACATATTATTCATTTTCTAAAAAAATTCTTGATCTTAATGTAAAATAACTGATATCAACGACAATGTCAAACTATTTTGAAAAATAAATGAAAGTTTTTGTTGAATAATAGTAGAGTTTCTAAAATTGTGAGGTTAGGAATGCGAAATCAATTAGTACACCACAATTAAGTATGGAAAACTGAAAATAGACATTTGTTGAGTTTGCTTAGTACTCCCTCCGTCCCAAAATATATTCTACTTTCTATTTTCACACAGATTAAGAAAATAACAATTATTATAGTTAAAGGGCAATTTTATTCATATAACTTTCCTATTATATCATCTTAAATAACACATAAGTAATTATTATATTGAAATAATAAGTAAGAATTAAAGACAGTTATTGAAAATAAGATAAAATTTAATAAGAGTATAACAAATAATTTAAGGATTACTTATAATTTTTTTTAAAAAAAAAGTGGACTATATTTTGGGAAAAACCAAAAAGGAAAGGTCGACGGAGGGAGTAATAACTCAAAAACTAATATACAACTATAGAAAGATTACCAAGTTTGAAGAAATTATGGTTGTATTCTTAGAAAATGAAAACTAGAAAACAGAAAATGGAAAATGCATTCACTTGATAAAAATAAAAAACTATATTTTAATTTAAAAATTTCACAAACTTTATTCATAACTTTCATAATTAAAAGAAATAAAATATTATAAAACAGATTTAGAATTTTTATTTAAAAATTAAAAACTTTTATTTTTTATTATTTAATAATAATATCAAATGTTTATCATATTGTAAATTTTTTTAAAAAATAAAGGATATAATTGTAATACACCGAATTTTTATTTTCGAAATTTTCAAATTTAATTTAAATCAAAAATAAGAAATTTTGACTGTGTGGGCTGTAAATGTAACACAGTCTCAAATCGAGCCCAAATTTTTGAGTTGGGCCCAAGCCCAAAAACAGATTATTCGGGAATTTCGATTAGAGAACACTTAAAAAGTTTCGATGAAATAAAATGGGACTCTAGTTACTAATTGATTACAAATGTATGTATATGTATGTAACTGCAATAAATTAATTGTCTTAAAATCAAATATCATTACTATTAATATTGTATTATAATTGAGTAAATAGAGAAAATATTGCGAAACCGAACTAAATAAACAAAATAAGTCGAACCGGACCTGAAAATCAAATTGATTTTTCGAAAACCAAATGAATAACCTGAGAATCATGTGAAAAACCTGCAAATCGAGTAAAAATCTAGCTGAGTCGTTGAATCAGACCGATCCGGTTCGGATCGAACCGGAATCATCTAGAAGTTGGACATACTTTATTTCTTTTCTTTTCTTCTTCTTCCTTTCCTCTCCTGCGTCGACCTCATCTCCTCCTCCTCTTCTCCTCTTCTTCTCTTCCTCTTTTTTTTTCTTCTTCTTCTTTCTTTCTTTCCTTTTTCTTTCTTTCTTTCCCTTTCTTCTTCCCTGCAACTGGGTCTGCGTCACTGCCAGCTCCTCCTCTAGCTCATCGCGCCACCACAGCCCCTTCTGCCTTCGATCGAGCAAGCGTCGTGCCTCACCCGACTCGTCACGCCATCGCCACCGCCTAGCCGCCGCTCCAGCATGCCTCCGACCACCAAGCTAGCAGAAATTCAACAAAAAAAAAAATTATATCGGGGTATAAATTAATTTAAATACATTTTAGTTAATTAATTTAATTTTATTAATGATAGTTAATTAAATTTAGTTAGTTTAATTTTAATAATTTTAGTTGATTTAGTTAATGTTAATAATATTAGTTAATTAAATTAAGTTTATTATTTGCAGTTAATTAATTTAGTAGTATTAGTTAATGAAATTAATTTTATTATTTGTAGTCAATTAGTTTAGTTAAGTTAATGTTAGTAATGTTAGTTAATTAAATTAATTTTATTTGTAGTTAATTAATTTGGTTAATTTAATTTGGTCATTGTGAGTAGTTAATAGCTTTATAATATTAGTGTTGATATAATTAAGGTAGTTTAAAAATAATGTTATTGTAATGTATAAATTGGATTGTGTGGTGATGTTGAGATTGAAGGAGGATGGGAAAATGTTATTTGATTAATTGCCCGATGGATGGGCTGTGTGGCTTGAAATTATTAGATAAACTGTTGATATTTTAACAGGTGGATAATCCAAATTTTAGGGGAGATGCTGCCGAAAAGTCGGTAGAAAATAAATTGTATTTTAAAAACTAAATTACTTATAGCGATTAAATTATTCATAGAAATTAAAAATATAGAATAAGATTATGAGAGGGATAAATAAACAAATAAATAAATAAACAAGAGGAACGAATTTATATATAGTTCAGTGAATTAAATACCGACTAAAGTTATTAACGTTATGAATATTATATGATCAATCGTATTATCATTATTAATATTATTATTATTAATCATATTAAATATTTTGATTAGTAGTATTATAAAATATTAATTACCAAATAAATAGACGTTTTACTTAACGAATAAATTAGAAGAAATAAATCAAATAAAGATGCACTATAGATATACAGTTTAGTTTGATAAGTTAGTGAACCGACGAGTAACGAAAACAAATAAATGAAAACAAATAAATGAATGTAAACTGCATTTTCCAAATTAGAATTCTTATGTAGAATTTTCTTATTATATAGATACTTATAAAGTTTCGGACTGTGAAGACAAAGGCCAGGAGCGCACAATAAGAAAGGCAGTCCTTTGAAGGACAACAAAAAACTGTGAGTAGTGTTAGATAATTCGCCTCATCCGCCTGCATTCATGCATTCACGACTAAATGTTATCATGCATTACTGCTATATTGTGATGCACTATTTGTTGATATTAAATAATGCTTGATTACCTGTGATGTGATATTGCTGTGCCTTGTTTGTGTGGAATTGGGATGAAGTGGACCACCATGGATTTGTGAGGACGGTCTATGTGATATGGATCCTGAATATGATATGATATGGAGTTTGACCGTCAGCCGGGTAAATGGGAGATCGGCGCCCCCGTGTGCACCTGATGATATGGATTATATGGAAAACCACAGGATGGCTTCTTGTTGTTGCGCACCTGATGATCTAGATTTGATTGTAGCCCGCAGGGTGGCCTCCTGTTGTGAGCACTTGATGATCTAGATTGGATGGAGACCACCGGGTTGCCTCCTGTTGGCATTTTTTTTTTTTTTTTTTTTTTTAAAAAAAAAAAGAGAGAGAATGGAAAAACAATGAGAGGACTGGTCAGTGAGGAGTAGACCAGTTGGCCGTATGGGGGTCGGCTCCCTGGTGCACATGTATGAGAGGGCGAGCCATGTGTGAGGACGGCTCGTTGGGGTTTTAGGTGGTGCCACTGACTAATTTCCACGTGATGTGATTATATGAAGGTGATACTAATTGTGGTTGCTGTTGTATTGCCATTTGTGTGACACTGCATGATCATAAATTTAATCGATAAACAAATAAAAATATTTTAGCATCTGTATGATTGTGTGGGGTGAGAGGGTTATCTAACCCTACTCATTGAGTTTGGCGCTCACCCCTGCCTACCTATTTTTTTCCAGGTAATAGAAGAAAGAAAAATCCTATGGAGTTGAGACATAAGTATAGAAGACTGTAAACGATAAATAAATGATGATGTAAATGTACAGGTAGAGTTCCGCAATTGTATTCTAGTGGGTTGTAGATGAACTGTACTAGTGGTACATAATTGAAATAAATTATTGGGCCTGTATCCACAATTATGAATAGTAAATGAGATTTGCATAATATAGGCTTACTATGGGCTTCGGGGGCCTTAAGCCCACCCAGGTCCTAGTGCCGGTCCGGTCCATAGAAATGGGTCGTGACAAAGTTGGTATCAGAGCATAAGTTGGGCCTTAAGAATCAATTGCGGAACTTAGGAAATTGAAACATAGGACTCCTATGTTGGGATCGGCCGTAACCAACAAAGGAGATGTAGTCTGGATTGAATTCCATTTTAGTGCCGGTGGACGCATCGCGCACGAGGATGGGAGGAAATCTATATGAAACTTAGGATGAGAATTAAAGGTTGATAAATAATAGTAAATTATAAACAGGTCTGGGTAACTGACGTTGATAAAATAAATTTTGAGTTTTGCTAAATCCTCTCCATAAATTTTGAAGCAGAAAATCAGTTGGAAATTGGTGTAATGGCCTGATCACCCAGTACACCTTGATCCAACAAGAGACACTGCTTCGTGAATTACTTGAAACTGTTTAGAAAAAAATTCAGAGTTTTAAAGACAATAAGAAAGTCAGTTTATTTGAATAATTATATATATAAAAAAAATGTTTTAGTATTTATTGGAAATTGTTTTTGTTGTGAAGTTGCAATTAATTGTTTAGTTTTATTGTTCTGTCGATTCTCTACAACGATTGCAATTTTGATTTATTATCTATCCCGAGGACTAAATTAGGCCTACAGAAAATAATAGTGATAAATTAATAATAAATGGTATAGAATATGAATTTGAATGAAAATTTCAATTAAGATATAGATTAAATTCTAAGAATGTTGCGGTTAGGGATTACATAGTGGAAATTGTAATCTAAATTAGAAAGGGAGGATTTAGGATAAACAATCATACTAGACAAGAAATCCTCAATTAACCAAGGCAAAACTTAAGGATGTAAAAAGAGGAAATTTGTAAATTTCTCAAGTAGAATATTAAGGAGAATAGAAATTTATTGGAATAATTAAATAAAGTCAAACGTAGAAACGATAAATTGTGTTTAAGTACAACAAAAGGTAGTTGAAAGGTAGTTGATTGGGTAATTCTCGACATATAGAATTTAAATAGAGTTATTAAAGCAATATAAAAGACAAAGGTAATTTAACCATAAGAGTAAATGTGAAGACACATAATTTCTGATAGGTCATATTGAGGTGAGGCAAAATAACTAAACAGAATAAAGAAGCAGATAAAACTTCCTTGAACAATTAGCATGAAAGGTAAGATTTTGGGTGTTTTAATATAGAATTAAAAGTAGTAAATAATTGGGCAAAGGTTTGAATTTAAAATTTGATTAATATGGAAAAGATTGACTAATAGATAATAGAAGTAATTACAAGCCATGGAATTATTATAAATCTATATGAGAAATTTACGAAAAGAAAATGATAAGTTGAGCAATTCAATTGAATCGTTAACAGACTTATGGAACTAGTGTGTATGTAAGGGATAGTTGTTATAATTAAAAAAAAAAAAAAAATTTATAAGGTAAAAAGTGTAGTAAGTGTATTAGATATGATATAATTAAGATTCTAGTACATGTAGGATACTTAGTGGGCTAGACTAAGTTGATGAATTAATTATAATAAAATGAATGTAGAAGATGATGAATAACTTTAAATCACAAATGGGGGAATGAATGGGGAAAGGAATGTGGATGCTATAGGAAAACTTAATAATTAAGGGAATTTGATATATCTGGGTAGAGAGTTATGTAAAAAGAACTAGTAGTAATTGTGAATCTAAGTTATTTATAAGAAACGTATATAAAATCTGCTTTCAAGCATTAAGTACAAAATTAGATTGAGGTGCTAAGTAAAATAAAAGCAAAATGTAACAAAATTTGGAAGAGGATAAAGGTCAAAGATAACTCATAATAATGAAGTAGAGATTGAAAAAAAAAAAAAAAAAAAAATTTAAATTAGAATAAAGAAAGCTAAGAAGCAATGACCTTAGGAACGCCATAGATTCATGTACCCATCCTTAAAACTCTTTTACGGATAAGACTTAAATGAGGTTGGGTACACTAAAGAGATATGAAGGATAAAAGAAATATTAAAAATAATAAAAATAAATTGGGAAAGAAATAAAGCTCAAATGTAAGAAATATGTATACAAAATAATAATAATAGTAAAAATAAAGATAAAGATAAATAATAAATAAAAATAATAATAATAATAATAATAATAATAATAATAATAATAATAATAAAATAAAAATAACCTTTGAAAAAAAAAAATTTGAATTAAGGTGTGAACTAATATACTTGACAGACTAGAAATAGCCAAAGGAATAATAATGATGGATATTAGAATATTCTTGGTTAAGAAGATCATTTAGGGATGAAATATGTAACAGAAGACTGGAACTTGATGATTTGAGGATTGTCCTCGTGGAGATAGACAATTCATTTTTGTGAAATAACAAAAGGTTTTCAAAAAAAATACAGCGGGTATTGATTTTCAAACTTGATAAAAATATTTTTATACCGCGATTGATATTGGTATTTAAATGACATTAAGGTAAATGCAAATATTTATTATAAGAATTTTAAAGTTATGTGTGTGTGACATGCTGATATTGTTACACGTGGAAAAAAAAAAATTATTTTGAAATTTTTTTTAGATATAGTCAGTTACCCAAGGATGGTCAACCTAGGCTGTAGTTGATAACTCATTAGTTGAATTTTTGAATATACGATTAATATAATGATTTATATCAGCGAAATAATGTATATTATAACTATTAGTAAATCAAGACTTTTAATTTGCTCAAAAATCTTTAGTAGACAGTTGATAAAATGTCTGATATGAGATAATTAGTGTTGCAAACTATTATTATAAATGAAACCATTGAATAGAAACTTTCTTAAGAAAAAGAGATTTGACATCAGTAACAGAAATGAACTGTAGAATTAACTTGGGAATAAGAGATATAAAGCAGTGAAACTTAGAAATAGATATATTAAAAAAAAAAATAGAAATTTTGAGTACTGTGCCTTTTTAACTGTAGTAAATTGTGACAACAGAATTAAAGAGACTTGATGTGGAAACTTACATTGCCAGGTAATTTACGAAATCATAAGAAAGCTATTCTACTTTAGAGAACGTTTTGGAGTAAAAGATATGTTAATACAATACAATGTAAATATGTGACAAAGTTGATAAATATTAAAATTAATAAATTTAAATCCTGACAAGATGGCTGGCAGCAAAGAAAAAGAATATTCGAAGTTGATCCTTCTGTGAGACAATGCTTAAATTGATTAGGGGGCTATCTGAAAATGATAACAGTAGTAGATGTAAACAACCCATAAATTTATTAAACAATTAAACTTCAAGAGGAAAGTCCGAGAATAGTGATTAAATTAGTGAAATGTACAGATATTAGTTGATATTAGTTGAGGTTGAGATAAGAACACCAGGTGGCATTGTGCTAACCTGAGAAACTAGAGTTGATAAGGTTAAATGAACAAATTTAAGGAAGTGATAAATACCTTGCTAAACTTAAATAAGAAAAGGGTGAGATAGATAAATTGATACTATATTTTAAAACTTGGATGGAAAATTAAACAATTAGCTTAAGTATTATAAATGTGGAGTAGGACCTTGCGATTATTTCATAATTAAGGTATAAACTGAACTTTTATATGGAACAAATAAATTATTTAGTTGACGCAGAGTTGGGTGAAAGAAATTGAGTTAGTGATGTCTACTTAAATGGTGTAATGTCGGAATTGTAAGACAGTGTTATGTCGGGACTTAAGAACTGTTATTGAGATAATAAATATTAGGGTGAAACGATAGTGATCGGATAAATCGTGAAAAATCATGATTCGTAGTATAAAGAAACTAAGTGGAAGGAATGCTGAATAAGTATGCTTTACTATCATTAAGATGAATTAATAAACAACCTAAGTGAAATGAGCGGTTATTATGAAAGTCAACTTTTAATGATATATGTTAAGATAATTTAAGGAATAAGTGTTAGATGTAAGGACGGCGATTAAATAGAAAGTGTGGAGATCCCTGTAGAGTAAGATAACTAATAGTGCAGAGATGTCCTTAGTAAAGGAGCTATTTAAATAATTACGCTAGTATACAACAAATATATTATAAGAAAGATAGGACTTGTGTAAATAAGACTCGAATCGTCCTGCGATATTATAAAAAGCAAGGGTTACAAGATAATTTTCCTTAAACTTACGTCTCTTAGACGAAGCTTCTTGTAAGCCTTAGGCAAGTAATGCGAACATGGAACAAAACGTTGCTTTAAATAAGATAATTGGTAATAGAAGAACAACCAGAATACCTCTACTCATCTTTCCTCGATCAATATATGTGTTCTGGAGCTGTCATTTGAAAATGAAGTAATTCCTATGACTTTGAAATTCTATCTCTCTGTCCATTCTCATTCTTTTTCCACTAGACTCAATTCGAGGACGAATTGTCTTAAGGGGGGGAGATTGTAATACACCGAATTTTTATTTTCGAAATTTTCAAATTTAATTTAAATCAAAAATAAGAAATTTTGACTGTGTGGGCTGTAAATGTAACACAGTCTCAAATCGAGCCCAAATTTTTGAGTTGGGCCCAAGCCCAAAAACAGATTATTCGGGAATTTCGATTAGAGAACACTTAAAAAGTTTCGATGAAATAAAATGGGACTCTAGTTACTAATTGATTACAAATGTATGTATATGTATGTAACTGCAATAAATTAATTGTCTTAAAATCAAATATCATTACTATTAATATTGTATTATAATTGAGTAAATAGAGAAAATATTGCGAAACCGAACTAAATAAACAAAATAAGTCGAACCGGACCTGAAAATCAAATTGATTTTTCGAAAACCAAATGAATAACCTGAGAATCATGTGAAAAACCTGCAAATCGAGTAAAAATCTAGCTGAGTCGTTGAATCAGACCGATCCGGTTCGGATCGAACCGGAATCATCTAGAAGTTGGACATACTTTATTTCTTTTCTTTTCTTCTTCTTCCTTTCCTCTCCTGCGTCGACCTCATCTCCTCCTCCTCTTCTCCTCTTCTTCTCTTCCTCTTTTTTTTTCTTCTTCTTCTTTCTTTCTTTCCTTTTTCTTTCTTTCTTTCCCTTTCTTCTTCCCTGCAACTGGGTCTGCGTCACTGCCAGCTCCTCCTCTAGCTCATCGCGCCACCACAGCCCCTTCTGCCTTCGATCGAGCAAGCGTCGTGCCTCACCCGACTCGTCACGCCATCGCCACCGCCTAGCCGCCGCTCCAGCATGCCTCCGACCACCAAGCTAGCAGAAATTCAACAAAAAAAAAAAATTATATCGGGGTATAAATTAATTTAAATACATTTTAGTTAATTAATTTAATTTTATTAATGATAGTTAATTAAATTTAGTTAGTTTAATTTTAATAATTTTAGTTGATTTAGTTAATGTTAATAATATTAGTTAATTAAATTAAGTTTATTATTTGCAGTTAATTAATTTAGTAGTATTAGTTAATGAAATTAATTTTATTATTTGTAGTCAATTAGTTTAGTTAAGTTAATGTTAGTAATGTTAGTTAATTAAATTAATTTTATTTGTAGTTAATTAATTTGGTTAATTTAATTTGGTCATTGTGAGTAGTTAATAGCTTTATAATATTAGTGTTGATATAATTAAGGTAGTTTAAAAATAATGTTATTGTAATGTATAAATTGGATTGTGTGGTGATGTTGAGATTGAAGGAGGATGGGAAAATGTTATTTGATTAATTGCCCGATGGATGGGCTGTGTGGCTTGAAATTATTAGATAAACTGTTGATATTTTAACAGGTGGATAATCCAAATTTTAGGGGAGATGCTGCCGAAAAGTCGGTAGAAAATAAATTGTATTTTAAAAACTAAATTACTTATAGCGATTAAATTATTCATAGAAATTAAAAATATAGAATAAGATTATGAGAGGGATAAATAAACAAATAAATAAATAAACAAGAGGAACGAATTTATATATAGTTCAGTGAATTAAATACCGACTAAAGTTATTAACGTTATGAATATTATATGATCAATCGTATTATCATTATTAATATTATTATTATTAATCATATTAAATATTTTGATTAGTAGTATTATAAAATATTAATTACCAAATAAATAGACGTTTTACTTAACGAATAAATTAGAAGAAATAAATCAAATAAAGATGCACTATAGATATACAGTTTAGTTTGATAAGTTAGTGAACCGACGAGTAACGAAAACAAATAAATGAAAACAAATAAATGAATGTAAACTGCATTTTCCAAATTAGAATTCTTATGTAGAATTTTCTTATTATATAGATACTTATAAAGTTTCGGACTGTGAAGACAAAGGCCAGGAGCGCACAATAAGAAAGGCAGTCCTTTGAAGGACAACAAAAAACTGTGAGTAGTGTTAGATAATTCGCCTCATCCGCCTGCATTCATGCATTCACGACTAAATGTTATCATGCATTACTGCTATATTGTGATGCACTATTTGTTGATATTAAATAATGCTTGATTACCTGTGATGTGATATTGCTGTGCCTTGTTTGTGTGGAATTGGGATGAAGTGGACCACCATGGATTTGTGAGGACGGTCTATGTGATATGGATCCTGAATATGATATGATATGGAGTTTGACCGTCAGCCGGGTAAATGGGAGATCGGCGCCCCCGTGTGCACCTGATGATATGGATTATATGGAAAACCACAGGATGGCTTCTTGTTGTTGCGCACCTGATGATCTAGATTTGATTGTAGCCCGCAGGGTGGCCTCCTGTTGTGAGCACTTGATGATCTAGATTGGATGGAGACCACCGGGTTGCCTCCTGTTGGCATTTTTTTTTTTTTTTTTTTTTTTAAAAAAAAAAAGAGAGAGAATGGAAAAACAATGAGAGGACTGGTCAGTGAGGAGTAGACCAGTTGGCCGTATGGGGGTCGGCTCCCTGGTGCACATGTATGAGAGGGCGAGCCATGTGTGAGGACGGCTCGTTGGGGTTTTAGGTGGTGCCACTGACTAATTTCCACGTGATGTGATTATATGAAGGTGATACTAATTGTGGTTGCTGTTGTATTGCCATTTGTGTGACACTGCATGATCATAAATTTAATCGATAAACAAATAAAAATATTTTAGCATCTGTATGATTGTGTGGGGTGAGAGGGTTATCTAACCCTACTCATTGAGTTTGGCGCTCACCCCTGCCTACCTATTTTTTTCCAGGTAATAGAAGAAAGAAAAATCCTATGGAGTTGAGACATAAGTATAGAAGACTGTAAACGATAAATAAATGATGATGTAAATGTACAGGTAGAGTTCCGCAATTGTATTCTAGTGGGTTGTAGATGAACTGTACTAGTGGTACATAATTGAAATAAATTATTGGGCCTGTATCCACAATTATGAATAGTAAATGAGATTTGCATAATATAGGCTTACTATGGGCTTCGGGGGCCTTAAGCCCACCCAGGTCCTAGTGCCGGTCCGGTCCATAGAAATGGGTCGTGACAATAATATATTTCTAAAATAAAATTAAGTATATATTAAAGCATTATATAATTTTCTTATGTTATTTAAATATTTTTATTTTATAATGAAAATATTTTATAGAAAAATTTTTTAGAGGTATTATAATTTTAATTATGAAATTTTTATTTTTTTTAAATAGAAAACAATTGAAAAATATGTATTTTGTTAAAAGAAACAGGGAAAAATAACTTAAAGTTTTTTATTTTTTCAAATATGTCATCTAGTTTTCTTAGAAAAACTTTTTTAAAAACTCCTTAATTTTCTACAAATAAACACACGTTACGAGTCGTGGACTTCAACTTTAATCAGTTTGATGAAAGTATATCCGTAAGTAACTGCTCTTACATCAATTAAAATTTTGAATATGAGTAGAAATTAATTGGCAGGTTCCATCCCTAGTAAGGATACGTTTTCATTTCTAATTCATATTGTTTTTTTTTTTTTTTTGCAGTACTTATTTTCTCTTCCCCTAGTTTTTAAATTTATTTTCTCATTGCAAATTTCGATGAGAGCTAGCTAACTTGCAAAACGTGGAAATATTGGATCTATGTTTCAAGGAATTCAATGGCACCCTACAAATGCAACGTAATATCAGATCCCATGTACGCAAAACCTTGGGCTTACAGATTGTCATTAGCTTATTGTGATATGGTTTGGCAAGCAACAACAACAATCGAATTTTCAAATTTCAACCGCTCATATGCTCATAAGAGGTTTGATAAGATACGGAAAATTAATTGATTAATTAATTAAATTGAGTATTTATATTATTCAACCATCAAATTTTGGACTTTGATAACTAAAATGTTTTGGAAACTTTACATAATTATATAATTCAAATTTTAAATTGACTATCATCACATGTAATGTTTCTAAAAAATAAAAAATAAAATCACAATATTATAAAATTATGAAGGACTATAAAACAATTGCACAAAAAGGTTTAAAAATTTTATACCCAATTTTTAGTTGAACAATTTTCAATAGACTTTGCAATTCTTCCAATTTGTGAATAAAAAAAATATATGATCTGTTAATATTTGTTCTTACCCCTTACACAGTTTTGAAAGAATAAAAAAAATAAATACATATATGATCTGTTAATATTTGTTCTCGGGGAAAAAAGTTTAATTATTTAGTAATATTTCTTTTAGTACTACTGATATTTAATTATTTTTACTTTTTTTTTCTTATTTTTTAACTCTTGAAAGTTCGAAGATTTTAGATTTGAGTTGCAATAATTTCAATGGCATTATTCCTTTATACATAGGGGCATCTTCTTCTGTCCGAGCATTATCTTTAAATTACAATAAGTTTCATGGCTCGTTGTCAAGTAAGTATTCATAAACTTAAAATTTTTAAAATAAAATAAAAAAAAAAGAAACATTTGTCAATTGCATGTCTTAGTCTTCTTTTTATATAACTGCAACTCTAAATTCTAATTTTTATTTTCTACATGGATAACACTATTCTTATTTCATTTATTATTTTTTATGAATTGTAGGTAAAAAGAGAGGGGGGAAAGTATTTTATTGTCTTATAGCATTCTAGATTCCATCACGATGCATGATAGATGATACAACACGAAAATAAGATATGATAAACAGCATAGAGGACGAATGAAAGGAAAAGCTTTTCGAGCTAATCGTATAACGCCTACGAAAAGATCGCTTAGACTTAAGAAAAAGTCGTTTGGATTTATCCATGGTTTGTTTATTCCTTATTTCGAAAATCCTATTTCGTTCAATTGGATCAAAAATGATTTGGAATTAAGAAATATTTTTTAAAAATAAGATACATGACCATGTTTGGAATATAATGCACTAAAAGAATACTCTATTTAATCACAATTAATTTTTTTATGACATGAGTTGTAAATTGACTATACTCGTTATTCATGTTCGTTTAATTTTTTTATGTCATTGTTCACTTTTACTTATTATTTATATTCATTTTTATTTTTATATTAAATATTGATTATAATTTTTATCTTTTATTATTGAGATTTTATTATATCACTATTTATCTAAAATTTATTATAATTGCATATGTATAATCTACAATATCACCTAATAAATACGTTTCAATATATATAGATACATAGATTTAATAATAAAATATTATATATATTTTTAAAATTAAAATTTTCAATTGTTCGTTGTCCTACACACGCATATATTTATTTATTTAAAATAAATTTTAAAAAGTAAAAATTTAAAATTTTGAAAGGCTTAGTTATATATATTCTATTTAAAATTTTATTTTTTAAAAATTATATCCAATCAAACTATACAAACATAAATAAAAAATAATATTATAAAAAATATACTTTTTCTTTTTTATTTCTCTCCTAAATAGAATATTTTAAATTATAATAAAACATAATCAAATATTTAAAACATATTCTTTTTTTTATAATGTGTGTTGCATATTTCTGTTGCTTGTTTAGTATTCGTAGTTTATACTTATTTATTTTCATATATAATATTAACTATTTATTATAATTTCACTCTCATATTGTGTATATCTTTTTAATGTTAGAACTTTATCTTTTTATTATACATGCATAAATAGTTAAAAATAAGTTAAAAATAAGTTAATTGTTTTAATCAAGTTAAGTTTACCTGAGTTTTGGTAATTTTAATAATTTATATACCTTTAAAGTTTAAAAATTATTTATAAATTTTATCAATTTTAAAAAAAATTAATTTAAATATAATCGATTTAATAAATAAAAAATCTGAACTCTAATGAACTTTTGCTTGTACTAAATTTATAAAGAATATATGAATTTAAATATAAATTATATAAAATTCATTTAGACCAAATAAGATTCAAATAAAAAACCCGTTAAATTATGCTTTATATTTCATAGAACTTATGAATAATTACTAAAATTTTAATTTTTTACATGTTTGACCAAGTAAGAAAATCATTATATATGATATTGTAAAGAAATTTTGCTTTACAATCTTTAATTAAGTGGTTTTACTTAATTAAATGAGGGATAGCATTTGAAACTAATTTTAGGTAGTGAACATACACGATCACTTTAATTTAAAACCACACCAAATTAAATCAAAATTAAAGTGAATTTTCAAAAAGAAAACAGTCACAAATTAATACAGTTCACAATCTAATCAGTTCAATTAATTTTATATGCACTTTTAGGTAGGTTAATTTAAGCCTTTCACTTAAAACAAAGACCGAACAAAAAAAAAAAAAAAAAAAAAATCAGTTTATCCATGCAAACTAAAAAGCAGCCTAAATCAGTTTTACTCGTTTTAATATCCTTAAAATTAGAAAACATCCATACAATTAAAAAGGGATATAAGTTCTCTTTTTTTGGAGAAATATTACACCATTAATTAATATAATATTTAATTAGTTGATCTAATAATAATATTTTTTTGAATACATTGAATAACTCCAACTAAATGTAAAGTATATTGTACAATTCTTTTCTCCTTATTATTTATATTCATTCTTTTCCTCTCTCTATTCTTAGTTATTTGATATGTGATAAATGGTTTAAACGTGTGTTTGTGTGTGTATATATTCAAGAGAAGATTAAAAGAAATATCAAATTTCACATAAACTATTTGATCAATTAAATATTTATTATTCTTATTGTTGTATACATTTTTTTTACCTTTATTGCATAATGCAATTATTTTAAGAGTATTATTGAAATGACCCAGAAATTATTTTAAAAAATTATTTATTTAAAAATTTAACCGTAAATTTCAACCAATGAAATTTAACGGAAAATAATTGTCTATTCTACGAATTGAACCGAAAACTAAATTTAAATCGTCAAACTCAGTTGAAAAACGTGTAAATAAGTTGAAAACTGAACCAAAACTCACGATTTGGATCAAACGAACTCAAATCGAACCTAAATCACTCTAGAAGAACCTAGAATATTGTAATTTATTTTTTGGCCCCATTTTCTGTCTCCTCTCTCTCGTTCTTCCCTCTGGGTCGCACGACAGCCCCTCCCCCCTCTCCTTTTCATTTTCTCCGACCACTGGAGACCACCGCCAACCTTGCTGCCACCTCCTCGCCGTCGCCTCCTCACTACAGCAGCTCCGGCCTCCATTTCTCTCTCTTCTTCGTTCCTGGCGAGCGTAGCAACCACATGAGAACCGCGATTTCGCTCGATCGTGAAATCATATCTCCAGCTCGATTTTCCGGCAACTCTAAGCCACAAGACAGTGCGACTGGCTTCTTCTCCTCCCCTTCTTTCGTTTTACGACTTCATTCTTGAGTGTTGTGGCCTGAATCAGAGAAACCCAAAGAGGGGCGGCTGACCGAATGTTTAAAGCCGATTTCCGACCAAATGAGACACACTCAGCTCAAATTGATCATATATTTGAGCTCCTCACAAAATTTCGAGCGCTTTGGTGTAAGCCTTGTGAAATTCTGGTGAAATCTGATTTTTCGACCACCGTATACAGCGGTGCCGGCGGAGCGTTCTAAGTATAAAGAGAGGGAGGATAAATAGGGGGGAAAAGTATATTATTGTGTTATAGCATTCTAGATTGCATCAAAATACATGATAGATGATACAACACGAAAATAAGATATGATAATTTTTTAAAAATAAGATACATGACCATGTTTGGAATATAATGCACTAAAAGAATACTCTATTTAATCACAATTAATTTTTTTATGACATGCGTTGTGCATTGACTATACTTGTTATACTTGTTATTCGTGTTCGTTTAATTTTTTTTTTATGTCAATGCTCACTTTTACTTATTATTTATATTCATTTTTATTTTTATATTAAATATTGATTATAATTTTTATCTTTTATTATTGAGATTTTATTATATCGCCATTTATCTAAAATTTATTAGAATTGTATATGTATAATCTATAATATGACCTAATAAATACGTTTCAATAGATATAGATACATAGATATAATAATAAAATATTATATATATTTTTAAAATTAAAATTTTTAATTGTTCGTTATCCCAAAAATGCATATATTATTATTATTATTATTATTATTATAAAATATTACTTACCAAATAATTAGAATCTTTATTAAAAGTTATAAATTAAAATAAATAAATAAATAAAGGAACAATATATATATATATATATATATATATATATATATATATTTTAGTTTGATAAGTTAGATAAGCGACTTCGGCAATAAATTGAAAATTAAGCTGGTATCTTGGATCAAACCACAAGCTGGATTTTCCAAACTCAACGTTGATGCTTCATACTCTTCTTCTTCTTCCGCAGGAGGAGCCATAATTAGAGATCATTTAGGTAACCTCATTGCCGCATACTGCTTCCCAATTCATGCCAAAGACTCTGCAGATGCTGAACTCAAGTCCTTATTTTTCAGTCTCAGTTGGTGTCAAAGCTTAAACACCTTTCCCCTTATTATAGAGAGTGACTCAAAAACTACCATCGACTTCATCACTTCCTCATCTTCAGCTGGAACGCCTCGGTTTGTCATACAGATCAAGAATTTAATCTCGAGATTCAATGTCTCTTTCTGCCATATCTATCGTGAGGGGAACCAAGCAGCTAATTTCTTGGCTCGATTCAGCAGATTGTACTCAATTAATTGTATTTTTACTACATTTGCTTCTTTGCCTCAATTACTAAAAGGCATTGTTAATTCTGACATTTTGGACTCTCCATATATAAGATATAAATAAGTTTTCCAAAAAAAAAAAAAAAATTAGATAAGCGACTAGTAAGCAAAATTAATAAATGAATGCGAAAAACATTTCTCGAATTAGAACTCTTATTTAGAATTGTCTTCTTTTTTTTTTTTTATGCTTATAAAGTTCCAAAATGTCAAGACAAAAGCTGGAAGAGTGCAGTAATAAAGATAGTCCTTTTAAAGATAATGAAAAACTGTGAGTAGTGTTAGATAATTCACATCATCTATTTGCATTTGCATTTGCATCCATGCCTACACGGCTAAATGCTAGACATGCATTACTTATTAAATTGTTATTTTGTGTTACATTATTTGTTATTATTGGAAATGGTTTGATTAGTTGTGATGTGCTTCATGTTTGCTTGCTTGTGTGGAGTTGGGATAAAGTGGGTCACCGTTGGATTTGTGAGGGCAGTTTATGATACCGCTGACCATGTATGGGGAGATCGGCGCCCCCGTGTGCACCTGGTGATATAGATTATATGAAAAATCACAGGGTGGCCTCCTGTTGGTATGGAAAAGAAAAGAGTGTGTAAAAAAAAATGAGAGGGCTACTCAAGCGAGGATTAGACCGGTCGGCCATGTATGGGGATCGGCTCCCTAGTGCAGGCATTTGAGAGGGCGGACCTGTTTTCGCCCTGCCCCCGAGCAACGCGAAGAATGCTCGATTTTGGAATTATTATGATTGTTATTGGAAAATGGTGACAAAACCTTTTAGGAACGCGATGCCGATAAATCGGTCTTATAAAATATTTTGAGTCGCCACCCATTTTTTTCGGCAATGGGACCGTTTCCAATTTTATTTTATAAAGAGTGACTCCATTTAAAACCCAATTTTATTTAAGGCCAATTATTTTTAAAATACTGGTCAGGCGCACCATGTGCGATTCTAGGTAAGGGAATTGGGTACGTCGGCCCGTTGGAAGCCGACGCCCGGAAAACCGGCTTCTTTTTAACCTACAATTTCTAATTTATTTTATTTTAGAAAAGCCGAATTATTTAATTAAACCCAACCCGAATAAATCGAACCGAGTTCCTATGTGGAAAATTAATTAATCGTCCCAAATAAATCCATTCATTGCATTCATAATCATTCATAATCACATCCATCATTCACCCATAACAACAATAATTAAAAGACCCGCTCTTGCCTTATGGTTAAAGGCGGGCCGCAAACCGGATTCAATAATACAATTTAAACAATATAAATAGTAAATCCTAAAATCTCAAAATCATAATAAATTAATTTGTTTGATTTGATTAGAACACAATCTGCCCATTATTGGTCATTTCTTGAATTAAAACTAAACATTCATTTTATGTCATGAAATTAAAATAAAATAAGAAAAGTATTCTGGAACCCTAGAACAGTTGCGTCACGCAGCTGTTCTATGAAGAACAGTTGCGTGACGGAACTCCTAGTCACGTGACGCATCTGTTTGTAACCTTATTAAGATTTCCAGTTTCATTAATTATTTATTTAAGACATAACATTAAATAAAAAACATAAAAACGAAATAAGGCTACGTCAACGAACAGTTCCGTCTAGGCCAAGTCAAGTTCTTTTAGACATGAACAGTTGCGTCACGCAGGTAGTAGCTGCGTGACGAACTTCTCTGGTCCGTAACTACCTTTCAAACTACTCTTTTTACATGTTCTTTTTATTAACAGATGTTTAATATAGCTCAGAAACACTCAAAAATGGGCAAAATATTGTTCAATCAACACCGAACTAACCAAATACTAAGAAAATAAGATTTTCCACAAATAAACAACTAAAAATGAAAAGGAAGGTTTAGATGGTTACCTAACCCTCAGATTCGAGGATTGCAAACGGTTTAGATGATTTGGGAACAAGGCTTCACGATCCCAGAAGCGTTTAGTACCAAGTTTTAACAATAAGAACGTTTCTTTTCTTTCCTTTTCTCTCTTTTCTCTTTTTATGTCTTTTTGATATTTTTAAGTTTTCAATCTATATTTCTAATAGCTTGATCTTCCTTAAGGTAACTCACTGGAGTTCTTGGGGAAAACCCTAGCCGCAATGAAATTTCCCTTAGTCTAAAATGCCAAAGTCCAGAGAAAAATGAGAAAAAGTCCCGTTTAAAACACAAAATGTTGTATTTATATGGGTAGGGCAACAGAACAAAGCTGCGTCACGCAGGTAGCAGCTGCGTGACGGACCCGCGAGCTGCGTGACGCAGCTTACTTTTCGTACAGTTGCCGCGTATCCATACAAACAGTGCAGACCGTTACACGGGCCTGTCCAAGTGATGTCATCCTGGTTAGAGTTGCGTGACGTAACTACTAGTACCGTCACGCAACTTATAGCTACGTGACGCAACCCTAACGCAGGTCAGACTCCTTGAACCGGTTTGATTCAATTTTTGGTTAAAAACACTTCTGGTTGACCCTGATTCCCTATTCCGTATCCTTATATCATCACCGGGTTAGGTGGGGGCATAAAATTACGCATCAACAGTTTGCCCCCCCACTTTATCATTAATTGTATAAACGATTAATGTTAAAGTGGTCCATTGACGCGCCTTCAATCTGGCGATCATCCTCAAAGCTCGATTTGGTCGGCTTGAAAGATGTTGAGTTGATTTGATCATCTGGCCACCTACTCTGCTCGGTTTGATCGGCTTTGTCGGCTCCAGTCGGATCAGCAGTGAATGACTCCAAAGCTCGGTTTGATTGGCTTTGAAGACACCTCCGAGGCTCGGTTTGATCGGCCTGAAGGATTTTGGATTTGATCATTTGGTCACCTCCTCAGCTCAGTTTGATCGGCTTTGTCGGCTCCTGTTGAATCTGTGAATGACTCCAAAGCTCGGTTTGATTGGCTTTGAAGACACCTCCGAGGCTCGATTTGATCGGCCTGAAGGATTTTGGATTTGATCATCTGGTCACCTCCTCAGCTCAGTTTGATCGGCTTTTGTCCGCTCCAGTCGGATCAGCAAAGACATCCAAAATTTGGTTTGATGAAGATACTTTTGAGGCTCGGTTTGGTCGGCTCGAAAGGTTTTAATTGCCCTGGTCAACTTCGCAATTCACCATCATTGACCGGGAAGAGAGTCCAAACAGCTTCACAATACACCATCACTGTTTGGAGGTTGAAATTGTTCTGATCAGCTTCGCAATGCACCATCACTAATCAGTAGGAGAATTAATCCGAACGGCTTCGCAATACACCATCACTGCTCAGTAGGACCTATCGGCTTCAAAAAATCATCACCGGTTGTCCTGAAAAATTATTCACAAGAAAAAGAGCCATATCTGTGTACAAACAAACCTTGCCTTTTGTTAGAAAAAATGTTGGGGTATCACATGCCCCCATGCATTTAATTATAAAATAAAGGATTTACATTAGGGCAAAAGATTATACTTTTGCCCCCAGTCCGGAATTCCAACCTAGGACCAAAAATATTCACTTTTTAGGCATACTCTTCAATATTTATTGTCAAAATTTGGTTTAATAATTTTGCAAAAATTTAGCAAAAATTTAAGCTAGACAAAATTTTGAATTTGCATTTTCAGGTATACCCTTCTTGATAGTGTTTAAAAGAAAACTTACCTGAGGGTAATCTGGGCAATTTGATGCTTCTACCCCCTGTGCGGTGAGTAAACAAAATTGTTGAAGTGTACGAGCCGCATACCAATGTCAAATTGCTTAAGCGGGCCATTATGGGCTTTAGATGGGCCGTGCGGGCCCTGCGGGCTTGATAAAAGATGATGGGCCCCTTCTTTAGGCTTGGAGAAGTGGGCTTGGGCCCAATCGCTTACTATAAGTAAGTTTCTTCTTTAACCAATTCATTTTCACTTATCTCAAACCCTAAGCAATCTGAGAATTCTCTGAACTTTCAACCAACAACAATGTCTCAACTTTTTGAAATCCCTGCTTCCGCCTATACTCCGGAGATGGAGACCTTAGGGGCGATCCCGGATATCCCGACTTTTGACGGCGAGCCGGTGCCGGTCAGCCGGAATCCGCTGACCTCCGGGACGCGACTGCTGCAGCTTCTCCCGTTGCCGGGTACCGAGTTCCCAGTGCGCTACGAGACTAGCCGGATGCGCGACTTTCAGATTGAGGTAAGTAAAATTTTCTTCAATTTTCTTGCTTTCGATTCGTAATTTTGGTGATGTAATTGAAGTTTTAGTCTGTACATGCGTCGGCAGTTGCGCCACACAGGTAAGAGTTGTGCGATGCAACTGTTCTAAGTGAACAGTTGCGTGACGCAACTGTTCGAGGCGCCAGAGAACCCTAGTTTTCCTGAACTTAGGATTCCACCCCTTACATGCGTTTAAATGCTTGAATTGTTGGTGAATAATTGATGCTTTCTTTTTGCGACATGATCTTGCCCTGAAAAATGCATAAAAATAACACAAACATAATGAAATTGAATCCATAGGTTAGTTTTCTGCGTACCTTCGACAGTTGCGTCACGCAACTGTTTTGTGGAAGAACAGTTCCGTGACGCGACTGTTCATCAACGAGGCAAAGCTTTGGGCAGTTGCGTGACGTAGCTGTTGAGATACGTGGCGCAGCTGTGGAGATGCGTGGCGCAGCTACTGAGGTGCGCGGCGCAGCTGTTCTTCAGAGTGCGCAACTTGAGCAAGCTGTGTGACGCAGCTGTATAGACACGTGATGCGGCTATATAGATGCGTGGCGCAGCTACGGTTTGACCCGAGGCTTGAATTTTTAATTTTTCCTGCCATGGAACAAAAATAAATATTTGTCAGTCTCATGCTTATTTATTTAAATTGAAACTTTGCTTACAAAGGTTGATCTGGGCAAGGCCCGCTCCGGTGGATCGTCCACTGATGCATCGGCATTCTGGGATCTACTGGACTCGCCTATGCGTGCTCGGGTTGTCGCTGCCGGCTTCGGCGATTACGCTGCGGGGCTCCGTCGCATACAGCCTCGCTTTCCACCCGCCATACGCTACGCACTGATGGAGCGGTGGAACGATTGCACCCATACGTTCGTGTTTGGCTTTGGCGAGATGACACTCACACCGGTGGATTATGCTGGCATCACGGGTCTTCGATTTGCTGGTCCAGTTGCTCCCCTAGATGCTCGGTACCAGACCGCTACACTCGGAGCTCAGTTGGTCCGTTCCTTGCTCGGTGTGACCACCCAGACCAGGTACACCATGCAGGGATGAGTGTCATATGAGGTCGTCTATCGTTTCTGGGCCGAGGGGATCAGGACGAGGCTGGGGGCATGGAAGGAGTTGCCAGTGGAGGCCCGGCCTGCTGCCCCTGCTTATACTCGGGAGGAGAGGGACCAGGCCGCTCGGTCCTTTCTCTTCTATATTATCTCATCTCAGCTACTATGCACCTCCCAGAATAAGGGAGATCCAGCGGTGCTAGTATGCCTGAGGGACTTGGGCCAGTCGGGTCCTTCGACTGGGCCACTTTAGCTTTGGCTCATCTCTATCATGGTCTGGATGTCTGGACCCGTGGTAGCGGTGAGTCGAACTGGCAGTTCATTTGGCCACTGGAGGTAAATTCTTAATCTCTTCACCTTTCTCCTTTGTCATTTTATTTTTCAACTGTTCAACTGTACACTGAATTGCTGTGATCTTTATTGCAGGTGTGGGCTTATGAGTACCGTATCTACCCAGGCGGTCCGAGCGGTGATACTCCTGCTGAGTCTCGGCGGATCCCTAGGTATCTGGCGCACTGCCACCATACCTATGCCAGTATTGAGGATCCCGAGTACTAGAGGAGCTTTCTTAACGATAGGGAGCTGTCTGATGTAAGTATAAAAACCTTCTGAACAACTTAGCTTTCTTTCCCTTCTCTTACTGTATGATTACTGACTCTTCTGTTTTGCAGCTGCTTCTGACTCCCTGGGAGGGAGAAGCCTGGAGGACTTATCCGGGTCGCGAGGTCGCGGAGCTGTACACCCGATCTAGATTCCTTCTGCAGGGGTGTTGGCTTGACCGGTACTTCCTGGGGGAGAGAGTCTTTGATATCTCGGCGGCCCCGGCACAGCGGCGAGTGCCTCATGCTCCTCCTCGCCATATGTGCATGTTGGAGGGCATGACTGCAGAGGATAGGGAGGAGGAGTACGAGGGCTCTGCAGCTGGTGACTTTCTGTCTACTGGCAACTACGCAGAGTACTTCTCCACTCGGATGCAGGCTCGGCTTCCAAAGGTCCTTGAGTACACCCAGGTGATTTTCTTATCTTCAATCTTATTCATCCAACTGTTTAACCAACTGACTAAGTATCTTCCTCTGTGACTTTTCGCAGGAGCAGAAGAAGCATATGACAGCAGCCCATTACAGAGCAGAGGTTGCAGCTGAGGTAGAGGGGGTGGCTGCTCCGGTTGGATCGGCGGGGGTCGTACTGGGCGATGTCCCGTTCCCACTCGGCATGGAGGTGGTGCTGGATCTTGGTCTGGGCCTGGGATCGGGCATCATTATTCCTGCTGATCTCAGGCAGGCTCCTCCGCCACCACAGTTGGATCCTAAGCATGCCACACATGTGAGTAGTAAAACGAATTTTACTAAGTAAGAGACACTTTACCTGGGTAAATCTTTATTGAACATCTTCCTGTGTTTGCAGGTGCCTGCTCAGAGATACCTGGAGATTTGCCAGCGATTTGGCTTTGCCCGGTCATACATCGCCCAGCTCTATTCTGAGCGCCATGAGAGGGCATGTATGATCTTCATGAGCTTTACCTTCTTCTTTATTCTTTGCTTACCTTTTTCTTACATATTTCTATTTTTGCAGGATCTGGAGATCGAGAGATTGCAGAGGCACCAGTCTCGCCAGTCCGGTGCTGTGGCCCGACTCCAGGCGGAGGCGGATCGGCTCCGGACGAGGCTAGAGGTGGAGGGTATCCCGCTAGACTTCTCCGAGGAGGACGATGATGGTTCCTCTTCCGATGAAACGCCACCATCTCCACCCTCTCGGATGGCTGCTGGTCCGAGCCGGAGGCGTCGGTAGCCCTGCTTCGGCGTTTCAGCCATTTTTGAACTTTTTTGAACATTTTGTAGTTTGTAGGATGATTGTACAGTTTTATTAATTCTATGATATCATTCACATTTTTTACAGTATTTTGCTTTTATTACATTATCATACATGTTTATATTTTACAATTGTGAGATCTTATTCCTACAAAAACAAAACACAAACACAAAAACACAAAATAATGGTGTCCCATTTATTTACGAGAATGGTCCACCTCATTAATAATTAGTGAACCAATCACAAATGAATAAATGAAATAAAATGAAATAAATAAAGAATAAAAAATGATGAACTTAAAATGAAATACGACAAAAATTAATTTATAAACAGAAGAGGATCGTAGTACTTACCTGACAGGATGGTTAATGCGGTCATAAAGACTCAACCTCGTTATTGTACCAGCTGTCCTTCTTATTAATGTAGGCTTAGATGTCCACCAACCGGAGCGGTCTATACATAAATGCCCTTTCATCCACCATTGCCAGTGGATATCAAGTCGAATAATGATGGTGCCTTATTCATTAGGTCCTTTTACTCTTTTATAAATGGAGGCTTCCTTTCGCATCTTCTTCACTTCCAACATTCAAAACAAATCCTTTTCTTAGATAATCCTTTTTCATGGCCTTCAGAAACCAAGTTTCCTCCTTCGTCCAATCCATCCCTGACGACCTATGGCAAATTTCCCCTATGGACCAACTCATTTGGCTGAAATATTTCAAAGACTTAAAACCCGACCATGGCTTCTTGTCTTGGCTCGTCGCACATTTCAATCCTAATACCATGGTTTTCCGGTTTGAAGACTCTGAAGTAACTCTGACCTATGAGGAAATGTGTGTTGTGATGGATCATCATCCTGAACAAGATGAAACTCCGGCCTTACCCCCAGGTCCTAGGTATGATCTAGCCGAGATTGTGGCCCTGTGTCCTGTTTACCTCCCTGACGGTATAAACTCGGATCAAGGTCTTCCTATGGAGCCTTTTCTAAGTAAGGTTCTGTCCATGGATCTAGATCCCTCTTGGATTCGAGCTTGTTGTTTCTTGTTATTGAATGTATATGCCATGAAGAACCGCCAACCTAGAATTGGAGATTTCCAGCTTCTGACCGTTGTTCGTGACATGCAAATGTATCAGCGTACTGTCTTCATAGTGATCATGGGGGAGACGATGTGCTGGGTTAGGGATATTGCCCTTCAGATCACCAACTTCAACGTCCATCATCGTGGTTGTCCAATGTTGTTGCAAGCCTGGGCTCTAGACAAGTTAGGCCTAATTCTTCCGGTGCCAGCTCGTTTAATTCCAACCTATGGTCCTGCCAACTTTCGGTTTCGGTCTCGAGGACATTTTGATTTTGGGGATAACGCTACAATTCGGTGGACTTGTCCTTGGTGGAGGATCAGACTGGTCACTACTGGAAGCATGAACCTCAACTACGTGTTATACGCCAGTCTAGACGGTTCCATGGCCTATTTCCCAGATAGGATCAGCCGTCAATATGGAATGATACAACGCGTCCCCAAGATCCACAACTTTGAAAGTTGTCTCATTACGCCATATTTGTTAACCAATTTGGTTGACCGTTGGCGAAATCGGAACACCCGGTACCTAGATGAAGGAGTGCTGCAGGACATCATGACACCCGCATATGTCAACTGGTTTTACACCCCATGATGACACTAGGTTCTGCAAAGGTTGACTTCTGACGATATCCCCTACTAGAATAAATGCTATTGTTGCTTTTCTTCTCTGTCTTCTTTTATGTTTGGGCCATGAGCTCCTTAATGTATCTGCTTTCTTTCAATTAATGACTCCGATGGTTCTGCTTTTATTAATTCCTGCACACATGGACAACACAAGACAACAAATCTTTTCCTTCGAAATCATTTGTTGTGTTAGTTATTTGGGGCCTCCTGCCCCCAGGTTAATAAATGAAAGCTTATAAAAATGAGTTATTATGTAAAGATAGAAGCTTACATCTGGGAACAAAAGAATGGGGTGACTATTTTATTACCTGCACAGATCAAACAAAAATAACACATGTAAAGTCTTTATGTATGCATGAACCTACATGAGTACGAAGGTTTTATCCATGGTTTTATATTGATCCTTCCAGGGAAATCATTAAGAAATTGGTACTCGTTTTCCTGATCAATGTTTAAAACAATTCATCACTTAAGCAGGACCAACAGTCAGTACATTTTCAAAATGAGTCAATCTTGATCAGATAAGCCGAGAGGAAGGTCTTGCATTCTTTAACCTTATCCCCGAAACAAAAGGAAGAAAAAGTTATGAGAGTCAAACCCTTTATTAATCTTACTTCTTTTCAATATTATACAGAAGTAAAGAAGATTTTATTTTAATACAATGGTCATTTTTTCTAACTACTCATTTACCTATTCTCCTTCTAGTCAAGTTAATGGCATTGAGCAACCATTCACAAATTTGTCACGAACGTATGGCACAGATTTCGCATTTAAATTAAGCACCACGCGTTAATCCCGAAATTTTATTTTTATGCTCTAACTTTTGCCTAGGCCGCCCTTTCGGGTTTTCAACCTAGCGAGCTCATTTCTTGCCTAAGCCGCCCTTTCGGGTTTTCAACTTAGCCCCCCTTTTTTTTTTTTTTTCGTTTAATCGAAATCATCATTTCAGACATAGAATCTTTTCATTTGGTCCTGATTGACAATCCTATTGACAGGCTTCCCTTCCATGGTAATTAATTCAGCGGCACCTTTAGTTAACAGCTTCTGAACTCTGAATGGTCCATGCCAGTTGGGTTTGAATTTCCCACCAGGATGATTTTGAGCTTCGTGATCCAATAATCTGATCAATACCAAATCTCCCTTTTTTAAAGCCCTTGGATGTACCCGTTTGTTGTAGAAACGAGCGATCCTTCTCTTTCTCATTTGATCTTGGAATCGAGCATTCAGTCTTCTTCCATCTAAAAGTGCTAAGTCCTCATACCTTTTCTTGACCCATTCTTCCTCGGTCAGACCAGCTTCTACCAGAACCTTGAGAGATTTCTTTTCGAGCTCTATCGGTAACACTGCCTCCATCCCATATACAAGTTCAAAGGGAGAAGCTCCATTTACTGACTTGAAGGTAGTGGGATGTCCCCAGAGCGCGAAAGGAAGTTTCTCGGCCCAGCTTCTGTATCTTTCACACATCTTTGACAGGATTCTTTTAATCTCCTTATTTGCAGCTTCTACCGCACCATTAGCCTGAGGGCGATAAGGAGAAGAATGGTGATGCGCAACCTTATACCTATAAAGCAACTGACCAACATCTGCTTGAAAATGAGAACCATTATCTGTAACTATGTGATGGGGAACACCATAGCGACAGAAAATGTTCTGTTCAATGAATCTAGCCACATGCTGTGAACCCCTCCCCCGAATGCATATGGCATATGACGCATATGACAAAAGGGCAGAAATGCACGTGAGTGTGTGAGAGTCGCCACCTTGTTTAATTATTTTCGGATAAACTAGGAAAAACCCTAAGTTGACTCCAATTTTAATTAACCTAATTATTAGATTAATTATCCTAATGTCTAAGGCATGATTTGCAAACCCGAGGTGGATCCCGAGACCATGTCATGCTGATAAACTAACCTATGAATGAATGCTTTTGCAGGGTGAATGAAATAATTGGACTAATTGAAGTGTTTATGTGATTTCGATGATTTCGACTTGCCGCCTGGGGTTAAATCCCAAACGTGCCTACGTACTTCCGTTCGAATGGAAGATCAAAGTCAACGTAGTTCAATAGGCCTTTTTGAAAGGGCTTTGAATGGGTATGCTTAATTCATGAGTGTGTGTATGGTTCGTGCATTTTGTTTAGGCATTTTGCCTTCAAATTGTTTGATTTTTTAGGCATCTGTTGCCAAAAGTGTTGATTGGGCTTGTTGTTGCCAAAAAGAAGTGTTTGATTGGGCTTATTGTTGCCAAAAGATGATTATTTGGGCGATTGTCACCAAAATTGATTAATTTTAAGGATTTTAGCCAAAATGAGTTGATTTAGGCAATTTGTTTGCCAAAAGATATTGATTGGGCGATTATCGCCAAAATTGATTAATTTTAAGGCTTTAAGCCAAAAGACTGATTTATTCAAGGCATTTTGCCAAAAATTGGTTTAAGCGATTTGTCGCCAAAAAAGGGGTTAATCTTACTTTATAGGCAATTTGTTTGCCAAAAGTGATTAACTGAATTGCAATGTAGGCAATTGATTGCCAAGAAAAAAACGTGTTTAATGAAGGCTATTTAGCCACAATTATTGATTAATTGGACTTAAGCCGGATTTGTTCGAAATAAGGGCAATTTCACCATAGTTATTGATTAACTAGGCTTTTTTGGCCAATATTGTCGGATTTTAGGCTTTAATACCACGATTATTGATTAACCGGGCATCTTAGCCTGAACTTAATTAATTGAGGCAATTTATTTGCCAAATTGATGACGTGAATGCATTTATGCAGTTGTAGAGTTAGAAGTAGAAGAGAAATATGCATGAAGTGCTAAAATTAAATAGACAGGGTTTAGTTATTACCTGAGTCAGTCGGGCCACTTCTTAACTCCAGATTAAGCTCCTCGTTAGGGGAATATTAATTAATTTAATTTTAATGACCAAATAGCAAAGCAAGAAAGCAATAAAGCTAACTAAAAAAATGCAGAAAAGCAGTAAAGAATCGCAAGGAGCGTAAGGGAGAAGGAGCGTCCGTCAACACAGACTGAGTGAGTTGGAATGAAGACCCGGGGCTGCTTTGTAGAGTTTAGAAGTAGAAGAGAAATATGCATGAAGTGCTAAAATTAAATAGACAGGGTTTAGTTATTACCTGAGTCAGTCGTCGGCCACTTCTTAACTCCAGATTAAGCTCCTCGTTAGGGGAATATTAATTAATTTAATTTTAATGACCAAATAGCAAAGCAAGAAAGCAATAAAGCTAACTAAAAAATGCAGAAAAGCAGTAAAGAATCGCAAGGAGCGTAAGGGAGAAGGAGCGTCCGTCAACACAGACTGAGTGAGTTGGAATGAAGACCCGGGGCTGCTTTTATAGGCAAAATCGGGCTGGAGGGCAGCAGCTGCCGCCGAGTCCGGCGGCCTCTGCCTTCCGGAGGCCGGCGGCTGCTGCCGCCGGGGGCCGGCGGCCGCTGCCGCCGGGGGTCGGTGGTCATTGCCGCCGGAGGCCGGCGGCCGGCGGCGGCCTCCGTCGCCGTTTCCGGCGGTCGCCACTGCCGTGGCTGCGGGCGCGCGAGTCTTTTGTTTCGGAGGCTTATCCGAGAGTTCCGGACCTCCAAAAAATATTCCGGGACCAGTTCTGCGATCCTCGTAATTTTCTGGACGTTTCAAGTACTATATTGGCATACTTCTGGTAAACTTTCAAAATGGCCTTCGGTCCGGCCGGACTGTTTGCAGTCCGAAAAAATGGCTCTTTGAGCCTCAAAATTTGGGTATTCATAGTTGTCCCCCACCGGCGACCATAAAAATGATTTATGGGAGTCGGTGGTTGTCTGAAACACAAATTTTGAAGGCGAAAAATCGGACGCGTCCGGAAGACCCGCCTTTTGGCTATTTGCTTATAAATAGCTTGAAATTCATCATTTCACTCATTCTAAACTCCCCACATCAAAGAGCTCTCTCTCAAATTCTCTCAATTTCTAAAGCTTCCAAGCTTCTTTCCTCCATGGCATCCTCAGATCTTAGCGGCGAGGATTTTCTGGAGTCTCTGGGGATTTCCCTTGACGATGTCGATCTTACGGCGGATGCTGATACTCACGCCTCCGTAACTGGCATCTTCGCCCAGGTAAGCTCCCTTTCACTTTTTTTTTTTGTTAATTTATCTTTTGGGCCTTAGGCCAAATTGTGGAATTTTTGGGCCTTAGGCCAAATTGTGAAATTTATGGGCCTTAGGCCAAATTGTGAAATTCTTGGGCCTTAGGCCAATTTGTGCATTTTTGGGCCTTAGGCCAAATTGTGAATTTTGGGCCTCTGTGGCCAAATCGTGAATTTTCGGGCCTCTGTGGCCAAATTGTGAATTTTTGGGCCTTAGGCAGAATTGTGAATTTTGCTATTTTTCTGCACTTACTGTCTTATTAGCATGCATGCTAGGATAGAACTAAGATATTATCCTTAGTAAGGAACCAAGGAGTAACTCTTAGATTGCTTTACCTTTTAGGATCCTCAAATTAAATTGGATGTGGGCGAGAGTTCTATTACCGAAATCCCGATCGAAATATTCGATCACAACAACCCAGTTGGAGTGATTATCAGGCCGTCTTATCTGGGCTACTTGAGGCATTTTGACATGGGTCGGAACAGCCACAAGGAGTTACTGGGCGCTTTGGCCGAGAGATGGTGGGACACCACCAATACTTTCCACTTTTCTTGGGGCGAGTTGACAATGACCCCTGCGGACTTTTCTGTGATCTCTGGGATCCCTTTTGGCATTAGGTCGATCGAGTTATATGATGACTGGAGGACAGAGATCTCCCCCGACCGGATAGTGGAGTTGATCGGGATAGACCTGCCTTGGATTGTCGAGCCAGGCTCTGTTACTCCGGCTTTGAGCGTTTCTAGACACTGGTTAGCCCTCTAGGCTCCTGACATTTATGATAGATACTGGTGGGGAGAGCTGACGGCTACTCAGGTGGCCAGATTCGCTTTGTTGCTGCTGTTTGCTTTGACCTTCTGGTCCAACAGGAAGGGGAGGTTTAATCCTTCTATCTTGAAGAGTTTGGAAAACTTGGCCCATCTTGAGGAGTACAACTGGGCCGGCGCTATTCTGAGCCGCATGTATGATGACATGTGTGATCTGAGTCGGGGTCACTGCACACTCAGCGGGACCTACTACTTCTGGGAGGTAATGTAAAGAACATTCTCCCTTTCTATGTTTTTCTGTTTATTATTCTTGAATTCTTTTCACTGATTCTTGTTTCTGTTTTGCAGACTTGGGCATTTGAGTACTTTCCTTACACTCGCCCAGAGCTGATTCACACTGATCTCGGATTAGGGCTGGTGCCTTTGGCTTGGAGATGGTACCGATCAAACCTTCATACCGTCCGGCGCAAAAAATCGCTGAAGGATCTGAGAGCCTTTTTTGATACTTGCACTCTGGAGCAGGTATGTGCTAAGTGACTCTTAGATATGTTAAATAAAAAGGATTTATTAACATATTTGCATCTTTTATAGGTCGAAGTGGGGGCGATGAATGCCCGTCTACAGAGCTGGATTCAGACAGACCCCGATTTCCAACGGTCAGAAGCCTTGTCTCGGCGGAGGGTGGTCCTGTCGCACCCTGTCCTGCGGCGATATTACTTGGGCGAGAGAGTAGACCTTCAGGTAAGAGGCTGCCGTTCTCTTCCTTATTCCCCTCCCGAGGACATGCGAGCGGGCAAGCAGATGACGCTCACCACTGCTCCTACTAAGGGTATTCCACATGTGGAGTTTATCCAGGAGGGAGATTATGATGAGTTCTGCAGACTCTCTTTGATGCAGCCCATTGGATCTCGGCTCGATGATGTTCAGAGATTGGCCCCTTTCCAGCCGCTTGGCACCCGTTCTTCTCGGGCTTCGGGTCCCTCGACTAGGACTCCAAGGAGGAGGCCTATGACTGATCCCACTTCTTCCACTCCGGTTGAGGGTCCATCTCGGGCCGGGCCTAGCCGCTTGGCAGGTCCTTACAGGGCTCCCCGGGCTATTTTGGAGGCTACCGGGCCGCTTCACCCAGATCTGGCCAATCTGCGTCTTCCATACAACATTCCCTACTATCCTCCTGACAGCCCTCCAGCTTTCCGGGAGGTCTCCCTGGAGAGTGTGGATCGCCCGGCTCTTCCTTCCGAGGACAGTACTGAGGTAAACACTGACAAATCTCTCACAAAAAGGATTCATAAGAGACTTGATATTGACTTGATATATTTTTTTTTCGTGTGATTTCCAGGTTCCTGTCGGGTTGGTCAACCAGATGATGGAGCTGATTCTTGGGATGCAGCAAGAACTAACTTCGTCCTGGACTCAAAGGGCCTTTGAGGATCAGAGGATGAGGAGGCCCCGTCGCTGATAGTTGCTAGATTTTTCCCCTTTTTTTTTCTTTGCCGTATTTCTGTACTGAACCTTGACTGTACCTGCACTTTGGTTAGTACTGAAAATCTTACATGTATGCATGCTTATTAACTTTGAAAGAAAATAGAATTTCATTTCGGCCCATTTTATGGAAAGAATATATATGTATATTTTTTTTACTGGAAATAGCATTTTTTGTTTTTGAAAGAAAATATATACATGTATATATATATATAATTTTTTTTTTTTGCGGTGGCCACTGCCTCCGGCGGACGCTGCCGCCGGAGTCCGGCGGCCCCTTTTTTTTTCTTTGCCGTATTTCTGTACTGAACCTTGACTGTACCTGCACTTTGGTTAATACTGAAAATCTTACATGTATGCATGCTTATTAACTTTGAAAGAAAATAGAATTTCATTTCGGCCCATTTTATGGAAAGAATATATATGTATATTTTTTTTACTGGAAATAGCATTTTTTGTTTTTGAAAGAAAATATATACATGTATATATTGTTTTTCCCCGAAAACGCGAAATCTGGTATTTTTGTTGTTATTTATTTTGTTTTGGAAAAAGAGGTGATAAAACCTTTTTGGATGCGCGATGCCGATAAATCGGTCTTATAAATCATTTTTGTCGCCACCCATTATTTCGGCAATGGGACCGTTTCCAATTTTTATTTTTAAAAAGTGACTCCTTTTAACCCATTTTATTTAAGGCCGAATTATTTAAAAAGAAAACTGGTCAGGCATACCAAGTATGATTCTAGGTAAGGGAATTAGGTACGTCGGCCCGTTGGAAGCCGACGCCCGGAAAACCGGCCTCTTTTAACCTACAATTTCTAATTGATTTTATTTTAGAAAAGCCAATTATTTAAACCCAACCCGAATGAATCAAACCGAGTTCCTATGTAGAAAATTATTTAATCGTCCCAAACAAATTCATCCATTGCATCCATTCATAAATTAAACATCCATCATTCATCCACCATACATATCAAATAAAATTAAAAGACCCGCTCTTGCCTTATGGTTAAAGGCGGGCCACAAACCGAGCTTAATAATAACACCAATAATTAACAATAAGAAATAAATCCTAAAAAAAAGAGGAAAATCTCATAATCACCAATAATTAATTGATTTGGTTTGATTAAGACTCAATTTGCCTATTATTGATCATCTTCCGGATTAAGATTAAAATCTACTTAATGAAGTAAGATTAAGACAAAATAACAAAAATAAACTGAAACTGGGAGACAGTCGCGTCACGCAGCTGTTCTATGGAAGAATAGTCGCGTGGCGCGGCTCTTGTCTTTTATTCTGGAACTTGTAACAGTTGCGTCACGCAGCTGTTCTATGAAGAACAGTCGCGTGACGGAACTCTATCATTCGTGCTGGAACTTAGAACAGTCGCGTCACGCGGGTGTTCTATGAAGAACAGTCGCGTGACGAAACTCCTACCTACGTGACGGAACTGTTTGTGACTTATTCTAAATCCTCAGGTTTATTGATCATTTATTCAAGATATCACGTTAAATACAAATATGAGAATAAAAATACATACTGAGTATGTAAACAGCTGCGTCACGCAGGTGGTCCAGTCCAAATGAAGGACTTTTGGACATGAACAGCCGCGTCACGCAGGTAGTAGCTGCGTGACGCGACTGCTCTGGTCCGCAACTACCTTTCAAACTACTCTTTTTTACGTTTCTTTTTTGTCCAAAGTGATTAGGATAAACCTAGAAAAGTGCAACAATAGGCAAACTTATGTTTTATCAATGGCAAATCAATTAAACAATATGAAAATGAGATTTTTAAGAGATAAAATACTAGAAATGAGAAAGAAAAGTTAGAATCGTTACCTAGCCCTCAGATTTGAGGATTGCATACACTGGGATTGATTTAGAGATGTTGTTTCACGACCCCAGAAGTGTGGTTGTCGAACTTTCCACGGAACCAAGTGTTTCTCTCTTTTTTTTCTCTTTTTCTTATATTTTTATATTTCTTGATTTCAAAACTAAATGGTTAATGGTTTGATCTTCCTCAAGTTTACTCACTTGAGCTCTTGGGGAAGAAAACCTAGCCGTTTTAGTCGAAAACTTAATTTTTAGCTTTAAGATTTTTAGAGAAAAAATGAGATAAAATGCAAAAAGTCCCGTTTTTGCTGTAAAATGTTGTATTTATATGGCTAGGGCAACAGAGCAGTCGCGTCACGCGGGTAGAAGCTGCGTGACGCATCCGTAAGATGCGCGACGCGACTTACTTTTCATACAGTTGCCGTGTATCCATACAAACAGTGCAGGCCGTTGCACGGGCGCGCGCCAGAGGTGTCAGTCCTGTTAGAGCTGCGTGACGCATCTAAGAGTGCCGTCACGCAGGTATTAGCTGCATGACACAGCCCTAACACGGATCAGACTCCTTTGGGCGATTTGGTTCAATTTTTGGTTCAAACACTTCTGGTTTATCGTGATACCTTATCCCTTGTCCTCATATCATCATCGGGTCAGGTGGAGGCATAAAATTACGCGTCAACAGTTTGCACCCCCACTTTATCATTAATTGTATAAACGATTAATGTTAAAGTGGTCTATTGACGCGACTTCTATCAGGCAATCATCTCCGAAGCTCGGTTTGATCGGCTTGGAAAGATGCTGAATTAATCATCTGGTCACCTCCTAAGCTCGGTTTGATTGGCTTCGTCGGTTTCCATCCAACATGTGAATGATTTCAAAGCTCGGTTCGATCGGCTTAGAAGACACCTTCGGGGCTCGGTTTGATCGGCCTGAAGGACTTTGAATGTTTGGTCACCTTCTCAGCTCGGTTTGATCGGCTTTGTTGGCTACCATGAAATCTGAAGGGGCATCCTCGAAGCTCGGTTTGATCGGCTCGAAAGATGTTGATTTGATGATAAAGTCTTCGAAGCTCGGTTTGATCGGCTTGAAGAGCTTTGATCTGGCCACCTACTCAGCTCGGTTTGATCGGCTTTGTCGGCTCCAGTCGGTTTAGAAAAAGGCATCCACGAGGCTCGGTTTGATCGGCCCGAAAGATGTCGGTTTTACCCTGGTCAACTTCGCAATTCATCATCATTGACCGGGGGAAAATTTCAAACAGCTTCGCAATGCACCATCACTGCTTTGAAATTGCTCTGATTAGCTTCGCAATGCACCATCACTAATCAGAAGGACCTATCGGCTTCGAAAAACCATCACCGGTTAGCCTGAAAAATTGTTCACAGGAAGAAGAGCAATATCCGTGTGCAAACGGACCTTGCCTTTTGTTAGAAAAAATATTGGAACATCACATGTTCCCATGTATTACTTATGAAAAAAATTTTGCAAAAATTTCATCATAAACGATTTAACAGAAAATTTGTTATCTGCATTTTCAAGTATACCTTTTATGATATAGTGGTTGAAAGAAAACTTACCTGAGTTTAATCTGGCAATTTGATGCTCCTGCCCCCTGTGCGATGAGTAGACAAAAATTGCTGAAGTGTACGGGCCGCACATCATCGTCAAATTGTCGACGTGGACCATGGTGGATTTTTTTTTGAAATGGGCCGTGTGGGCCTGTTGGTCTCGGAAAGAGGTAATGGGCCCAATGCTCTTTTTGGGCTTGGAAGAATGGGCCTGGGCCCGACTTGCTCACTATAAGTAACATTTATTCTTAATCGATTCAGTTTCACTTATCACAAACCCTAAGCAATTGAGAATTCTCTGAACTTTCAACCAAGTAAGATGTCTCAATCCTTAGCACTCGCGCCACGCCACTCCTTAGCTGCGTGACGCAACTGTGTAGACGCGTGACGCGGCTTTGTAGTCGCGTGACGCAGCTACGGTTCAAACCAAAACTTGGGTTTTTATTTTTTCCTGCCATAGAAGAAAATGAACAATTGTTAGTCTTATATTTATTGAAATTTGAAATTTTTTCCTTACAGGTTAATCTGGGCAAGGCCCGCTCGGGGGGATCAGCCACTGATGCCTCCGCCTTCTGGGATTTGCTGGACCCTCCTATGCGAGCCCGGGTCGTCGCTGCTGGCTTCGGGGATTACGCTGCAGGATTGCGTCGCACACAGCCTCGTTTCCCGCCCGCTATGCGATATGCATTGATGGAGCGGTGGAACGATTGTACTCACACCTTCATCTTCGGGTTCGGCGAGATGACTCTCACACCCGTAGACTATGCTGCCATCACTGGTCTACGCTTCACTGGCCCGGTTCCCCCGCTAGACGCTCGGTATCAGACGGCCACTCTCGGGGCCCAGCTGGTCCGTTCCTTGCTCGGTGTCACCTCACAGACTCGGTACACCGTGCAGGGATGTATGTCCTATGAGATGGCCTTCCGGTTCTGGGCCGAGAGGATCAGGACCCGTTTGGAGGCTTGGAGGGAGTTGTCGGAGGAGGCCCGACCTGCTGCTCCTGCGTATACTCGAGAGGAGAGGGACCAGGCTGCTCGGTCCTTCTTATTCTACATCATCTCGTCCCAGCTGTTATGCATCTCCCAGAATAAGGGAGACCCGGCGGTGCTGGCATGCCTTCGGGATCTGAGCCAGGTCGGGTCCTTCGACTGGGCCACACTCGGTTTGGCTCATCTCTATCACGGTCTGGATGTCTGGACCCGTGGTAGCGGTGAGTCGAATTGGCTGTTCATCTGGCCTCTGGAGGTAACATTCTTTCACTCTTCACCCTTTCTTTTATTCGTCATTATCAACTGCCCAACTAACTGATGTCATTTCTTTCTCTGCTGCAGGTATGGTCCTATGAGTACTGCATCTACCCGGGCGGTCCGAGTGGTGACTCTCCCGTCGAGTCCAGGAGGATTCCTCGCTATCTGGCCCACTGCCATCATACTTATGCCAGTGGCGAGGATCCCGAGTACTGGCGGAGCTTCCTTAATGACCGGGAGCTGTCTGATGTGAGTACAGAAAGAACCTCTGAATTTTTAGCTTATCTTCTTTTCTCTTTTTATTTTAATACATAACAAATACTGATTTCTCCTTCTTTTGTAGCTGTCCCTGACTCCATGGGACTGTGAGGCCTGGCGGACCTACCTGGGCCGAGAGGTGGCTGAGTTGCACACCCAGTCGAGGCTGCTGATGCGAGGATACTGGACCGACCGCTACTTCATCGGAGAGAGAGTCTTTGACACTCCGGTAGCTCCATCACAGTGGAGGGTGCCTCATGCCCCTCCTCGGCATATGTGTCTGCTGGAGGGCTTGACCCTAGAGGACTTAGAGGTGGAGTACAGAGGCTTCTCGGCGAACGATTTCCTGTCCGCCGGTGACTTCCCCTCTCACTTCGCCTCTCGGATTCAGGCGCGGCTTCCCGAGATTCTTGAGTATACTCAGGTAACTTTTCTGATCTTCGGTCTTATTTACTTTCCTTATTGTTTTCACTGTTACAGACCACTGATACCATCATCTCCCCTGTAACTGAATGCAGGAGCGAAAGACGCATAAGAGTGCGGTTTACTACAGGGCGGAGGCAGCAGCTGAGGCGGGTGCTGCTCCGGCTGAACCGGCCGGTGTAGTGCTGGGAGATGTCCCGTTCCCACCGGGTATGGAGGTGGTGTTGGATCCTAGTCTAGGTTTGGGATCTAGCATCGTTATTCCTGCTGATCTTCGGCAGGCTCCTCCTCCGGTGCAGCTGGATCCTGAGCACGCTACACATGTAAGTCATAAACCGAATTTACAAAGTTAGAAGTACTTTACCTGAGTAGTCTTTTAATGGATGTTCCTTGTTTGCAGGTGCCGGCCCAGAGATATCAGGAGATCTGCCAGCGGTTCAGGTTTGCTCGATGCTACATTGGTCGGCTGTACTCCGAGCGGCATGAGCTGGTATGAATTTTACACACATTTACCTTTTTGCTTCTTATTATTTGGTAAACTTTCTTACACATATCTGCTTTTGCAGGAGCTGGAGAACGGGAGGTTGCGGAGGCATCAGTCTCGTCAGTCTAGCACCGTGAGCCGACTCCAGGCGGAGGTAGAGCAGCTTTGGACGAGGCTAGAGGTTGAGGGCATCCCGCTCGACTCTTCTGATGAGGACGAGGATGGCTCTTCTTCCGATGATGCGCCGCCGTCTCCACCCCCTGCGGCTGCTGCTGGTCCGAGCCATAGGCGGCGGTAGTCCTGCTCCGCGTCTCAGCCGTTTTTGGACATTTTTAAACATTTTGAACATTTAGTAGTATTATTTTATTTTTTGATGGTTGTACAGTTACATCATTATCATTATTTATTATTATATATATATATTTTTGTTATTATTTACATTTTTATAATATTTTGCTTTTATTATATTGTTGTATGTGTTTATTTTTTACAACTGTGAAGTCTTATTCCTGCAAAGATAAAACACAAATACAAAAACACGAAAAAGAGGATGGTGTCCCGTTTATTTGCAAAAACGGTCCACCTTGTTAGTGGTCCATGAACCAGTTTATTATAAATGAAATAAATAAAATAAATAAAATAATGGACTTAAAATGAGATATCACAAGAATCAATCAACAAGTAACAGTGGATCGTGTCACCTACCTGACAGGGCGATTAACACGGTCATAGAGATTCAACCTCCTTATTGTACAAATCGTCCTTTCTTATTTATCAATGCAAGTTTAAATGCTCACCGACCCAAGTAGTCTATTCATGATTGTCCTTCCAACTACCTTTGACAGTGGACATTAAGTCGAGTGATGACAATGTTCCGCCCATCGGTCCCTTCACTCTTCTATAAATGGGGGTTTCACTTCGCACCTCCTTCGCATCCAACGTTCGACACAGACCAATCTCTCGAATAATCCTTTTCTATGGCCTTCAGAAGCCAAGTCTCATCCTTCGTCCAATCCATTTCTGATGACTTATGGCAGATTCCCCCTATGGATCAACTTGCCTGGTTAAGATATTTCAAAGACCTAAAACCTAATCATGGCTTCTTATCTTGGCTCGTTACTCATTTTAATCCGAACACCATGGTTTTCCGATTTGAAGACTCTGAAGTGTCTCCGACCTACGAGGAAATGTGTGCCGTGATGGATCATCATCCTGAACAAAATGAAGCTCCAGCCTTGCCCCCAGGTCCTAGGTATAATCTAGCTGAGATTGTAGCCCTGTGTCCGGTTTATCTCCCTGATAGCATAAACACGGATCAGGGTCTTCCTTTAGAGCCTTTTCTCAACAAGGTTTTGTCCATGAACGTGGATCCTTCTTGGATTCGAGCTTGTTGTTTCTTGTTGCTGAATGTGTATGTCCTGAAGAACCGTCAACCTGGAATTGGAGATTTTCGACTTCTGACAGTTGTTCGTGACATGCAACTGTATCGTCGTACTGTCTTCATGATGATCATGGGAGAAACGATGTGCTGGGTAAGGGATATTGTCCTTCATATCACCGACTTCAATGTCCATCATCGCGGTTGTCCACTGCTATTGCAAGTCTGGGCTCCGGACAAGTTAAGTCTACTTCTTCCGGTCCCTGCTCATTTGATTCCAACCTATGGTCCTGCCAACTTTCGGTCTCGGACTCGAGGACATTTTGACTTTGGGGATAGCCCGACAATACGGTGGATTTGTCCCTGGTGGAGGATCAGGCTGGTCACGACCGGAAGCATGAACCTCAATTATGTGCTGTATGCTAGTCTAGACCGTTCCATGGCCTATTTCCCAGACAGGATCAGTCGTCAATACGGTATGATACAGCGCGTTCCCAGAGTCCATAACTTCGAGAGCGGTCTGATAACATCACATCTGTTGACCAATTTGGCTGACCGTTGGCGAAATCAAAACACTGTGTATTTAGATGAAGGAACGATGCAGGATACCGTGACACCCGCATATGTCAACTGGTTGTTTACCCCACAATGATGTCATGCTCTGTGAAGATTGGCCTTTGCTGATAGGCCCTACTAGAATAAGTTGTTGTCTTTTCTTTTCCTTTTGTACCCGGGCCATGAACTTTTATTTAAATGTTTCTGCTTTTCTTTCAATTAATGACCTTGATGGCTCTGTCTTTATTAATTTCTGCTTCCTGCACACATGAATCAACAACATACAACAAACTTTTTCCTTCGAAATTATTTGTTGTGTTAGTTATTTGGGCCTCCTGCCCTTGGATTAATAAATGAAAGCTCATGAAGAAGAGGTTATTCTGCAAAAACAAAAGCTTACGCTTGGAAACAACAAAGAATGGAGTGACTGTTTTATTACCTGCACAAATCAAATAAAAATAACAAGTGTAACTCCTTTATGTATGCATGAACCTATGCAAGTGCTAAGGTTTATTCATGGTTTTATATTGATCTTTCCAGGGAAATCACTGAGAAAATGGTGCTCGTCCCTCTGATCAACGTCTTAAAAGAGTTCATGGTTTAGGCAGGGCCAACAGTCGGAACATCTTAGCTCAAATGAGTCGATCTTGGATCAAATAAGCAGAGAGGAAGGTTTTGCATCCTTCGACCATAACCCCAGAACAGGAAGAAAAATTTTGAACTTCAAATCTTTTATTAATCTTTCTTCTTTTCAACATTATACAGAAGTAAAGAAAGTTTATTCTAATACAATGGTCATTTGCTCTAACTACTCGATTTCCTATTCTCCTTCAAGTCGGGTTGATAGCGTTGAGCAACCAATCACACATTTATCACGAACGCATGGCATGAATTCTGCATTTAAACTAAGCACCATGCGTTGATCCCGAAAAATTTTATTTTTATATATTTTTTTTCATGCTCTAACTTTTGCCTAGGCTGCCCTTTCGGGTTTTTAACCTAGCGAGCTTAATTTTTACCTAAGCCGCCCTTTCGGGTTTTCAACTTAGCATTTTTTTTTTCGAAATCATCATTTCAGACGTAGAATATTTTCATTTGGTCTTAATTGACAATTCGATTAATAGGTTCTCCTGGTCTTGGTGAACTGAGCACCGGTGGATTCATCAAGTATTTCTTTATGTGGTCAAAGGCCTTCTGGCAGTCCTCGTTCCACTTGACCGGTTGATTCTTCTTCAGTAGCTTGAAAATTGGGGCACAGGTGATGGATAACCTCGAAATAAACCTGCTGATATACTGGATCTTACCTAGGAAGCTTCTCACCTGACGTTCTGTTCTTGGCGGTTCCATGTCCTGAATGGCTTTTATTTTGTTGGGGTCAACCTCAATCCCGTTAGGTCCTACAACGAAACCTAACAACTTCCCCTTCGTTACTCCGAATACGTACTTCTTGGGATTGAGTCTCAAGTTGTACTGCTTGACCCGTGCGAAGAACTTTTCCAACATATCCGCGTGTTCTTCCTGTGTTTTTGTCATGATCACCATGTCGTCCACATATACTTCTAACCCTTTATGGATCATATCATGAAACAGTGTGGTAGCCATTCTCTGGTATGTTGCCCCGGCGTTCTTCAATCCGAATGGCATTACCTTATAGCAAAATGTTCCAAAATCCGTTGTGAAGGCCGTCTTGTGCTTGTCCACTAAAGCCATCAGTATTTGATTGTATCTGGAGAATCCGTCCATGATAGAATAACATCCCATTCCGGCAGCGCTGTCGATCAAAACATCTATGTACGGAAGTGGAAAGTCATCTTTAGGTGAGGCTTTATTCAAATCCCTATAATCAACACAGACCCTTATTCTCCCGTCTTTTTTCAATACCGGGACTATATTCGCCAACCATTCCGGATAATGAACTACTTCTAAGAATCCTGCATCCAACTGCTTCTGGACTTCCGCTTTGATCTTATCTTGCCATTCTGGTCTGACCCTTCTCCTTTTCTGCTTTACTGGCTTAACACTCGGATCTGTAGGAATGAAGTGCTCTGCTATTGATCTGTCGATCCCTGGCATGTCCGCATAGCTCCAGGCAAACACCTCTGAATTTCTTTTGATGCATTCTTGAAGATCCTGTTTGAGCTCAGGTTTAAAGTCTGATCTGATTTCAATTATTTTAGGATCTTCGATGGTGCTTAAATTAAATGCAAAATGATGCAATGCATTTATGTCAAATATGCGAGTGGTATAATCAATGCCATGAACGTGACAATCAGGAAAACAAGAAAACAAATAGTCAAAGTTCACTTCCATTGATTGAAATAAAAGAGGAAAACCATCCATAGTGTTCTCAAAACATGGATCAGAAAAACAAAATACAGGATTAACTGCCTGTTCAATACATTCATTACAAGTGTCTTTTATTGCCTGGATCACTTCATCGGCATCTACACCTTCTTCTTCTTCCCCCGGGGTAGCTTCTATCTTCTTTTCTGCCGGCTTTACCTTCAATGCCTTCCTCTCCGCCTCTTCAGCGTCTTCAGCAGCTAGAACCGACTGGAGGATGCGTGCCTTGGCCTTTTGCTCTTGCACCAGCTTGGAAGTTTCAACCCAATCCCCAGAAAGTCTTCAAACTTGGATATCTTCTTCAACCGCTCAGATTCAGTGCTCGCTTCTGTCATACATACCATGAATTCAGTCCCATCCACAAGCTGTTCCAAGGAAGGTTCGGGCGACTTGACCAGCTTCTCCTCATAATCGGTCATGAATATCTCCAAGCCGGGATAGGTCTTCCCCCTACTCTGAAATTCCCCTTCGGCTTGTGGAACAAAGAAGATCTGATTCACACTCGATGCTCTGATTGGAGACCGAACCTCATATTTTTCTTTCTTCATATTTTCAGAGTAGCCCAATCCGCGCTTGTCTTGTTGCCCCAATGCCGATGAGAGAGGCTCAAACCTTCCTTGCAGCTCCCGGCCTAAACCCTTGCCGTATTGCCAATTCATCTTCTTCATCATCTTCCTTGAGAAAGGACTCATTCCATTCACTGCACTTTTGCTCTTGGTGGTGGATGCATCAATTACTGCCACCTGAAAACCCGATAACGGTACCGCCAGCTCTAAGTCTTCCACTGTTGCTACACTCAGATCCTCTTGTGCGTTGACTGTCACCACATCTGTACCCCACGAAATTTTCACTTTTCTGTGCAGAGTGGACGGAACTACGCCTAAAGGGTGGAGCCATGGTCTTCCTAACAAAAGAGCATAGTTGGCTAAGATATCAAGCACAACTACATCTACCCAGCTTTCCACAGCTCCCGTGGATATCTTCGCTTTAAAAGTCCCTTTTGCATTTCGCATAGTGTTATCATAAGCCTTGACCACCATGTTTGATGGTTCAACCTCTGATTCTTCGATTTTAAACTTAGACAGCATCTTCAGCGGACATACACACAGTGCTGATCCATTATCCACTATCACATTCCGGGTATCTCGCCCATTGACGGTGATCTGAATGTACAATGGCTTACAGTCGTTTCTTCCTTCTGGTGGAAGGTCTGAGTCAAAGAAAGTGACTTCGCCTATTCTTCGCTGTAGCACATTGATCATATCAACACTTTGAATTCGAGCTGGCACTCTGACAAAAGTCATGGCTTCAAGTAAAGCTTCTCTATGCTCCTTAGATGCGATCAGCAAATCCCATATCGAAATATCAGCTCTTGTTCTTTGCAACTGACTCAGCACTGAGCTGGCGGTCACCCCACTAGGCGCCTTACTCTGACTGCTTTCTCCAACCTCAACAGCCTTCTTCTGTCCTTTCACTACCTCTTCCTCTTTCTTCTTTTCTCTGGGCTCTTCTCCGCCTTTCTCTGTCATTCTCTTCTTCGTACCATCAACAGCAACCTCTTTCCCCTTAGCCTGCATACTGCTCTCGGGATTATATGCTCGCCCACTCCGGGTCAAGCTCTGAACACCTACCTCATTCACTTCCTCTTCACTACTGTAGTACCACTGTTCTTCTTGATCAGCTAAGCTCTTTTGAATGGCAAGCTGTAGTTGCTCGTCCTCATCTTCCGGCACATCACCTACCTTCACCGTGATGCTTTTCTCGATCTCAATCTTCACTGGCACCTTCTCTTCCTCATCGCTACTACAGTCATCCCATATGTTCAACATGGCACACATCCGCTCTTCCCATTCCGCTTCCGCCAACACCACTTCTTCTGGTAATCCACTCCCGATCGCATTGACTGATCCACCCGACTGAGACTTACGGGACGGATAGTTGTATTGATATTGGGGAAGCGGATTATTCTTGGTACTTGGCTTGCTCTTGTCTGAAGGCTTCGTAATCTTCCCACTATCAATCAAATCTTGAATATCGTGCCTCAATTTGAAACATTCATCAGTTGAATGCCCTTTGCACTGATGATAATCACAATTTCTGTCCATATACCTCCCTCGCACGGGTCTAGCCGGGTCGACTGGCAGCTTTGACAACACTCCGTTCTTGATGCATGACCTTAGCACTGTGCTCAAGGGTCTGCCTAAATCTGTGAACTCTCTTCTGGTTCTCTCATTAACTGCCCCCACTATGGCATTACTGTTCCCTGACTGGTTCTGATTACTACCTCCGGCACCTCTGTCACCATAAGAAGTCCGGTAGTTGCCAAACCCTCTATTCTTCTTCTTTTCTTCTTTGTATAACTCCTCAATGTTCAAACCAGCACTTTGAACCAAGGCAAAATCAGTGAGAGGCTGAGTCAACATCCTTTCTTTAAAGAAGGGCAATAAGCTCCTACTGAAGATTCTGATCAGCTCTTTGTCTTTTGGCCTCGTCTGAACTCTATACAACTTAGTTCTCCATCTCCTATAGTAGTCGGAGAAACTCTCATCTTTCCCCTGTCTTAAACTTTCCAAGTCGCGCAAGCCGAACTCGTCACTCTCGTCGGTCTTGAAGTGCTTAAGGAAAGCGGTCTGCAGTTTGATCCAATTCTTCTGAACCTCCTCATCCAGACCATCATACCACCTCCGATAGTCTTTATGCAGTGTTTGCGGGAATGCTCGCAAAACATCTTCCTCATTGTACCGGTTCATCTGAGAGACTCGGAGAAATTCGGACAGGTGAGAACGAGGATCATTATCTCCTTCAAATATGGTATGTTTGAAAGTCTTGAATGAGGCAGAACTACTCGGGTGCAAAACATACTCGGTTATGTGAAAGTTGGTGGCTGGGTATTTTTCCTTCATTGTAGCCATTTTATCGAATCTTTCCTTCAGCTCGGCAAGTTGCTTGAGCATATCATTCTCGACAGGGGTAGTATTTCCCATGGAAGCCTGATTGTCCGACACAGGATCTGGAGTTTGCCTCTCTTCCACCACAGGTTGGCTGCTAGAAGGGGGAGTATTTTGGTTTTGGGCCCTGTCTTGAGCAAGAGCAGCGGCCACAATCTGGGCAATGGTCCTTATCTGAGCTTGTGAAAATCCGGGCTCTTCTCCTATATCATCTGCCATTTCTACTGGATCTGAATCGGGTTCTGAATCTGATGAACTTGAATAGTTTACTGAACTGACCGGAATGAACTCGGGGATTGGGGATGTTCTGAGTAGATGCTGACCAGGATGTCGGTACCAAACTCTCGAAGCAGCTTCCCGGGAAGGATCAATTCTAGCAAAAAATTTCTGAGTTAAAGAGGGTCCTGCATGTATGCATGCGAAAATGAAAGCACATAGGATGAGAAATGCATTTCTAATGTTCTAAAGCCAACATGGAAATAAGGTCTCGATTTCGACGACTGGACCAAAAATTCGGTGTGAATAATATGACAATAACTCATTTTGTATTTAAACATTTCGGGCATTATCTGTCGTCGACCGTTCCTTTTGGATTTACGATCGACTATTTTCTCTCCAATCCCTAACTTTTGCCTCGGAACGAAAGAATTTCCGAGCGGGATTTTATTATTTTGTTATTGCGTATATATATATATATATATATATTTTTTTTGCATCCTTACTTTTTTCCTTGGAACATATGGCCCCAAGCAGGATTTTCATTTTATTCTGTTACAAATTTTCTAATCTCTCACTTATTTTCAGATAATGCGAGAAATGTAAAAATACAAAAGAATCGCAACCCCCTTATACCTCCCTTTTCTTTTGGGTATTGATTCACTATAAGTGATTGCATTACATTATTCAAAACGAATTTGAGGTCCAGTCTCAAGATCAAGGTCAAATGTCCATACCGAACATTAGCTCTTATTAATGCATGGCTGAAAAAGAAAATGTTACATGGTGCATGAATGTCACAACATATGTACAATTTATATCAAACAGGGGAACGGGAGTTGGGAAATGCATGCCTTCCAACCTTATTTCTCCCACACATGGATTCCGTTGGTATAAATTCCGACATCTGTTTCCTAGGAATTGATCTAATCTCGACAACCAACAGGGGGTTTTGAGATTGACGATATAAGCTCTCGGAAATGAATGCGGTATAACAACAGCAAACAGAATCGGGTGCACCTTAGAGGAAGTAACTAAGGCTTTTAACTATATGCATTGGCTTTGGTCTTATTGGGTTTGACAAAGTCTGGGTTCCGCAAACAGGATTCGGGCTTTGTTGGGCCTACTCCTTTTGACGCACCTTTAAGGTACTAGGCTTGTGGTTGGTAGTAATGTTAATTCTCGGATGGATGCACCTAAAACGCAAGGTTTAGGCTAGATCCACCGTCAAATTTAACACTAGTACCGAAGGGTAATATGGGTAGAATGAGGTGAGAAGCAAGGAATGCGGAATGAATGCAAAAATCCTGGAAAGAAAATAAAGCAATTAAACATATATGGACGATTAATAATTTTCCATCGGCTTTTCTAACCACTTTTATTTAGAAAAGTAGGCCTTTTTAGAGTCAATTCCTAATTGCATCCACTAAATTGTTTATTAAAAACAACCAGGGATTAGTGGGTGCAAAATCCCCAGCAGAGTCGCCAAACTGTTTTTCCCCGAAAACGCGAAATCTGGTATTTTTGTTGTTATTTATTTTGTTTTGGAAAAAGAGGTGATAAAACCTTTTTGGATGCGCGATGCCGATAAATCGGTCTTATAAATCATTTTGGTCGCCACCCATTATTTTGGCAATGGGACCGTTTCCAATTTTCATTTTTAAAAAGTGACTCCTTTTAACCCATTTTATTTAAGGCCGAATTATTTAAAAAGAAAACTGGTCAGACATACCAAGTATGATTTTAGGTAAGGGAATTAGGTACGTCGGCCCGTTGGAAGCCGACGCCCGGAAAACCGGCCTCTTTTAACCTACAATTTCTAATTGATTTTATTTTAGAAAAGCCAATTATTTAAACCCAACCCGAATGAATCGAACCGAGTTCCTATGTAGAAAATTATTTAATCGTCCCAAACAAATTCATCCATTGCATCCATTCATAAATTAAACATCCATCATTCATCCACCATACATATCAAATAAAATTAAAAGACCCGCTCTTGCCTTATGGTTAAAGGCGGGCCACAAACCGAGCTTAATAATAACACCAATAATTAACAATAAGAAATAAATCCTAAAAAAAAGAGGAAAATCTCATAATCACCAATAATTAATTGATTTGGTTTGATTAAGACTCAATTTGCCTATTATTGATCATCTTCCGGATTAAGATTAAAATCTACTTAATTAAGTAAGATTAAGACAAAATAACAAAAATAAACTGAAACTGGGAGCAGTCGCGTCTGTGAACACCTAAATTTTGAGGCTCAAAGAGCCAATTCTTTCGGACTGCAAGCAGTCCGGTCGGACCGGAGGTCATTCAAAAAGTTCACCGGAAGTGTGCCAATATGGTACTTGAAATGTCCAAAAAATTACGAGGATCACGGAACTGGTCTCGGAATATTTTTTGGAAGTCCGGAACTCCCGGAAAAGCTTCCGGAACGGAAAAAAGGCACGCATGACCGCCCGCGGGGGTGGGCATGCCCACCCTCAAAGACGGGCGCGCCCGCCCAGAATGGGCGGGCACGCCCGCCCGGCCTGGGCGGACAGGCCCGCCCAGACCAGGCGGGCACGCCCGCCCGGCCTGGGCGGATAGGCCCGCCCAGCCTGGGCGGACAGGCCCGCCCAGCCCAGGCGGGCACGCCCGCTCTCTTAGGCGGGCACGCCCGCCCTCGAGGGCGGGCAGGCGCGCCCGGGGTGCGTTTTTTTTCTATAAAAAGAGGCCCCGGGGCTCCATTTAGACACACAGTCTGTGTTGACGGACCTCTCTTCTCCCTTTACGCTCTTTGCGATTCTTTTATCGCTTTCTGCATTCTTTATTTTATTTTATTTTATTTAGCTTTCATTTTTTTCTTGCTTTATTAAGTGGCCATTAAAACTCCATTTTAATTAATATTTCCCTTAACGAGGAGCTTAACCTGGAGTTAAGAAGCGGTCGGAGATTAAATCAGGTACACAAACTAAACTACGCCTATTTAATTTTAGCACTTCATGCATGCTTCTTTTCTACTCCTATTAACTCTATAACTGCCTAAATGCATCCATATCATCCACTAGGCAAATAAATTGCCTCAATCAAATAAAGATTAAGTTTAAACGCCCGATTAATTAATAATCGTGGTATTAAAGCTTAAATCTGACATTATTGGCTAAAGAAGCCTAGTTAATCAATAACTATGGTGAAATTGCCTTTATTTCAAACAGTTCTTGGCCTAAGTCCAGTTAATCAATGATTGTGACTAAAAGGTCCTACTTAAACACATTTTTTTATGGCAATAAATTGCCTATATTTCAATTTAATTAATCACTTTAGGCAAATAAATTGCTTATAAGTGAAAAGTTAATCTTTTATAGCGACAAATCGCTTAAATCAATAATTGGGATAAAAGCCTTTAAATAATCCCTTTAAGCAAATAAATTGCTTATAAGTGAAAATTAATCTCTTTTATAGCGACAAATCGCTTAAATCAATTCATTTTGGCTAAAAAGCCTTAAATCATTCAATTTTGGCAACAATTGCCTAAATCAATTCATTTTGGCTAAAAAGCCTTAAATCATTCAATTTTGGCAACAATCGCCTAAACAATCAATCTTTTGGCAGTAATAAGCCCAATTAATCTTTGGCAAGCAAATAAGCCCAACTTATCTTTTGGCAAGAATAAGCCTAAAACCTTTCTTTTGGCAAAAAGCCTCAAATCAACATTTTGGCACCAAGTGCCTGAAACAATCAATTCTTTTGGCAAAATGCCTAAACAAAAATGCACAAAGCATACACACACTCATGCATAAAGCATCCCCATCCAAAGCCCTTCAAAGAAGGCCTATCGAACTACGTCGACTTTGATCTTCCATTCAAACGGAAGTACGTAGGCACGTTTGGGATTTAACCCCGAGCGGCAAGTCGAAATCACTTAAACATTTCATTGGTCCATCATTCACCTTGCAAAGCATTCATTCATCGGTTAGTTCATCAGCATGACATGGTCTCGGGATCCACCTCGGGTTCATAGATTGTGCCTTAAACATTGGGATAATTAATCTAGTAATTAGGTTAATTAAAATTGGAGTCACTTAGGGTTTTTTCCTAGTTTACCCTAAAATAATTAAACAAGGTGGCGACTCACACATTCACATGCATTTCTTCCTTAGTCACATGCATTCATATTGCATTTGATGTTTCGGGGAGGGGTTCACAGTTTGGCGACTCTGCTGGGGAGTTATGTAATCTTTTTACATAAAAGTGGATTACAATTGCTGTGTAAACTAACCAACCCTTCTTTAGGGTTTTATTTTACTATGCGTTGTTTTGCAGGGTACCTTAACATTGAATCAAGTATTCTTTCTTTAAGAATACGGATAAGGAGAATTTGAACTTGATTGTACAATTTAATTAACTCATTTTTTTTAAATTGTTGATTTATTTGCACGATTGAGAATCCTTTTCTCCATTGCATAACAAAATGAATTTCAAATGAATTTCTTCTCTCTCTGTTCAAACTTCTGAGTCTGGATAGCAAGTAGCGCTGATCGGCAGGTCTCTTTGATTATGTCGACGGACAGCCAAAGCGTCCTCCCTGTTGCCGCGAACCACCCCCAATCCTTTTGGGGATGGCCCATGAGTATGCGTACCGTTGGACCCACGCGAAACTCTTTGTTTCACAAGTGGTTAGGTATATCCATGCTCAAGGCTCAAGGGTCCCTTTATAAACCGATTCTCTATTTGTGTCATAGCCTATAGAACCTACCCTCTAGGACTGTATGCACCCAATGACGAGAACCATACCATGGAAAAGATTATGACGTGTTGTTATGCATTCACAACATATCATAAGCATGGGGTAAAACACAAAGGGAGCGGAGAATACTCTTTTACCATTAATCATGCACAGTTGGACAAGGAGTCAACCCACTTTATACACCAAACACTATACCTAATCCAATTACCCTTATACTTTCAGGTATCCCCTGTTCAAGTACCAGCCACGCCAACAGTACTCTCACCAACTTCACCTGTTTCACCAGTCTCACCTATAACTTCAACAACCTCACCTGCGGCAATGGCATCACTCAGTGACATTCAAAACCTAATCGAACAGCTGGAGGCAAGAATGGAAGCAAGGATGAATGAGGCACTGGCCGCCCAACGGACCGCTCTCATAGCCGAATTGGGTAGCGGAAATGGAAATGGGGTCTCAGCCGGGGGAAGTGGACCTTCTACCTCCCATCAGGGTCCCGCTGCTGAACCAACAAACCCTGCACTGAATTTGGACGATGTACCCTCCAAAACTGCTTCTGAGCTGGAAGCTCAGAAAATGAGGGAGAAGTTAGAGTTGCTGGAAAGGTCTGTTACTGCTTTGAAGACCCACAAGGAAGTGGTGGACATGGACTCCTTGTCCTTGTTCCCCGAAGCCAGATTACCGACTAAGTTCAAAATGCCAAACATGGACAAGTTCGATGGAACCACCTGTCCCAAGACACATTTGAAGATGTATGTGGGTGCCCTTAACCCATTTGGATTGAGCAGCGAGCTCCTTGCTCAGTTGTTCCAGTAATCTCTCACCGGCGCTGCATTAAGGTGGTTTGTTAGCCTGGACCGGTCTAAGATGAAAACTTGGGAAGATATTTGCAATGCATTCAATTCCCAGTATCACTATAATATGGAGGTGGATGTCACCCGAAGGGAACTGGAGACCACCAAGCAGAAAAATAATGAACCCTTCTCGTCGTTCCTTACGAGGTGGAGGGCTAAGGCCGCTCAAATGATCAATCGGCCTTCTGAACAAGAGCAGGTGGACATAATAATAAAGAACTTGCAGCCTGTCTACCAACAACGATTACAAACCCAGTACTTGCCAACGTTCCAATCGCTCATTGCCACTGCCACAAAGGTAGAGGATCTGATCCAAATGGGACAACTGAAAGACGACTCAGGGACCTCTAAGTACAAGAAACCTAGCCAGCCAGGCAAGGTCCACGAAGTGGCAAGCATCACTCCCACCAACCCCTTACGAGTGGGGAATATGAGGAATGGTAATCAATTGAGAAGAACATACACTGACCTTGGAATGCCAATCCTTTTGGTTTTCCGAGAGGCTGTCAAGGCCAACTATATCAAGCCTTTAGAAGCAAGGCCACCTCCCAATCCACTACCAAGAAATTATAAGGCAGATGAATACTGCGAGTATCATCAGGGATACGGGCACAAGACTGAAGCATGTTGGACGCTCAAGAACCGCATACAAGACCTGGTAGACAATGGGTCAATCATCCCAAGAAGCAAACCAAACATTAGCACTAATCCCTTACCAAATCACGGGGTAAATGCTATTGATTCTGACCAGAAATTAATCGATCCTTTCGAGTTATTTTTGGAAATGAATAACATCTGTGTCTTGGATTTGAATGACCTAAGTGAAGAGGTCGATGCCATTACTAGAAGCGGGAGACAATATGAGCCACTAGTCTTGGATAAAGTCCAAAAACCCTATCAGAGGACAGAAGAACCAAAGGAGGACCCGGTACTTGCACAACTAAAAAAGACACAAGCTAAGGTGTCAATCTGGGAACTTTTGGCATCATCCTTTCCTCATCGCCAAGCTCTTTGCAAGGCTTTGAGCCAATTACAGACATCAGTGGAGATTAGCCCTGAAGTACTAGTATCCACCCTTACCCAGTCATCCAAAGTACAAAGCATCGGGTTTTCTGACGAGGATCTGCCTAAGGAAGGGGGCAGTCATAATAATGCCCTGTATGTCACAGTCCAGACCAGGGACAAAACTGTGCCCATGGTTCTCATTGACAATGGGTCAGCTCTGAATGTCTGCCCACTAAGGGTAGCCAGTTGCCTAGGGCTAGAAAAAACGGATTTCACCCCCTCTGATCAGATAGTGAAGGCTTATGATAGTACCCGAAGGGAAGTATTGGGGGTTGCCACGCTGAAGCTAACAGTTGGGCCAGCTGTGATGGAAGTCCCCTTCCAGGTAATTGATGTACCGACTAGCTTCAACCTACTTCTGGGCCGACCATGGATACACCACACTAAGGCAATACCCTCATCCTTGCACCAAAAGGTCAAGTTTCCATATGAGGACAAAGTTATCACCATTCAGGGGGATGACTACAGTCAGCTCAAAAAGCCAAAGGGCCAGCCTCTCTTTGAGGTCAACCCTGAGACTGCCAACCTACCCCTCTCGGGATTTCAATATGATACTGTGCAGTTCATAGAAGGAAAGACTGCAAACTCTCGAATTCTCTTTGATTTCGGGACGGTGCAAATAAACTGCATAGTGCCCTTAATGCTTAAGATGTCCTATCTGCCAGGAATGGTTATGGCCAGATCCGGGAAAGCATACCCCAAACTACAAGTCTGGGAGTGTCCAGTGAATGAGGGAACCTTCGGACTGGGTTATGAGCCCACTGATGAGGACCGTGCTGAGAAAACCCGAAGAGGAAGGAAGAAAAGTATACAGATGCGACCTTATCTATTGACTCTGAACAGCTACTTCTGCAAACCGGGAGAAACAGTTCCTTACTGTGGCTTCCGAGAACCTTTTTGCTGCCCAACCGCTAAGAAGATGCTGCCTGGGTTGGAGATATTCTCAGATGTCTGGGGCAACAAGCCCGAAACAGTAACTGAGCTGGAAGTAGAAGACTTCATGCAGCCTAGTCTCTTTGATGAAGTTGCGGTTATCACAGGAGGTGACGGGAATCGAGACCTGCTGGATCTGATCAAGCCGAACGAAGGACCTCTCACCAACTGGTACACCGAGGAGGAACGCACTGCTGATAAATCCCCTCCCGAGTCAAACCTAGTACCGGAGTCTGTAATAAAGTCCTGTACTGAGTCCGAGTCTGACCCCGAGTCTGAAACCAAGTCAGAGTCTATTTCCAGTTCTGAGTCGTCTGTGTCGGATCTAGAAGATCCAGATTTCAAACTTGATGTAACTTTTGAAGACGATTCTGTCATAATCAATAAAGGCTTACAAATTCTTGATTACCCTGCGTGTCTATCTTTCCAAGCATTTCCAAGCAAAAGTAATAATCAAATAAATGAAATAAAAGACGAAAAGGAAAAAATAATGATTGGCAAAGAAGAAAATGAATACACATACATTGCATCTGATTGCATGAACAGGGAATATATCAGTGAATGTTTGAAGAAATTTGCTGATTGCTTCATGTGGAAAGCAAGTGACATCACCGGAATTGACCCAACAATAGTGGTGCACAAGATTCCAGTATATCCGGAAGCTAAGCCGGTGAAACAAAAACTCAGAAGACTGAAGACGGAATGGTCCTTAAAAATCAAGGAGGAGGTTGCCAAGCAGCTAGAGAATAAGTTCATAGAACCCATCGCCTACCCGACTTGGTTAGCAAACATAGTGCTGGTTCCTAAGAAGGATGGAAAGGTGCGAATGTGTGTGGATTACAGGGATTTGAATAAAGCTTGTCTGAAGGATGATTTTCCCCTGCCACATATTGACTTACTGGTGGATCGAATGGCTGAACACGAGATGGTCTCTTTGACCGATCTTGCTGTCGGGTACAATCAAATAATGATGCATTTGCCAGACAAAGAGAAGACGACATTCATCACGGAATGGGGAACCTACTGCTATAGGGTCATGCCCTTCGGGCTCAAAAATGCCGGGGCAACCTATCAAAGAATGGCAACGACCATCTTTCACGACATGATTCACAAGGAGGTGGAAGTGTATGTGGATGATATGGTGGTTAAGTCAAAAACAACTGAAGAACATACAACAGCACTTGAGAAGTTCTTCCTTAGACTTCGAAAGTATAATTTGAAGCTCAACCCGGCAAAATGTCTGTTTGGAGCCACATCCGGAGTATTTCTGGGGCATATGGTTAGTCGGAAGGGCATAGAGATTGACCCTTCGAAGGCCAAAGCTATTCTGGAAATGCCAGCACCAAAGACCGAAAAGGAAGTCCGAGGTTTCTTGGGAAGGCTACAGTACATCAGCCGTTTCATCAATCAGTTGGCCGATACCTGTGGCCCAATTTTCAAGCTACTTAGGAAAGGAGTGGCAGTTAAATGGAATGAGGATTGTCAGGCAGCTTTCGACCAAGTCAAGCAATACCTGTTATCCCCGCCAGTCTTACAACCACCAAGGCTAGGAAAGCCTTTGCTACTGTACCTGTCTGTCACAGAAGAAGCAATGGGGGCCATATTAGCTCAACAAGCAGAAGATACAAGGATAGAAAATGCCGTGTATTACCTTAGCAAGAGAATGCTGGAATATGAGTTGAAATACAACAGGATAGAGAAGTTGTGTCTGGCTCTAGTCTGGGCCTGCACCAAGCTGCAACACTACCTCTCGTCTTACACTACACACGTAATCTCTGAATCGAACCCCTTGAAATTCCTTATGGAAAGACCAGTTCTTGACTGTAAGATGGCAAAGCGGGTGTCAGTGCTCGCAGCCTACGATTTAAAATTTGTACAACGGAAGGCAGTGAAAGGCGGAGCCTTGGCTGATCAATTAGCAGAATTGCCGGTCGAAGACCAAATGCCGGAAGTAGAATTTCCTGATGAAGACTTGTTGAGCTTGGAAAGTGAAGTCTGGGAGATGTACTTCGATGGAGCTTCAAACTACCATGGAAACGGGATTGGAGTCGTATTCAAAACTCCTTGTGGAGAATACATCCCAATCGCAGTCAAACTAGATTTCGACTGTACCAACAACGAAGCCGAGTATGAAGCTTGCATCAAGGGGTTAGAAGCGGCCCTGGAAAAAGAAATAAAAATCCTTAGGGTTTTCGGAGATTCCAACCTGATAGCCTCTCAAGCTCTAAGGAAATGGAAAATTAAGGAAGAGCGGTTGGTTCCTTACCTACGACGCTTGGACGAGTTAGCTCAACAGTTTGAGGAACTATCTTTCCACTACCTGCCACGCGCCAAAAATCAGTTTGCAGATGCTTTGGCCGCTTTGGCCACTTTGGCCTCCATGGTTAATGCAGGGGAAGACCAAATCATTCGGCCCCTGACAATTAGGCTTCAGAAGCAGCCAGCACACGTCATGCATTTAGTAGATGACAAGCCTTGGTTTTGGGATATACAGAATTACCTTCGAAACGAAGCCTACCCGGAGGGATCCACCAAAACTGATCAACGGACATTGAGACAGTTAGCATCTGGATATTTCCTTACTGGGGGAGTTCTGTATAAAAGGAGTTGGAATGGCCTGCACCTAAGGTGTGTTGATGAAGGAGAGGCTCAAAGCATCATGAATTCCTTACACAATGGGGAGTCTGGTCCACACATGCACGGGATAGCCTTGGCTCGAAAAATTATGAACCTGGGTTATTACTGGTCGACAATGAATGCAGATTGCGTGAGGCACACGCAGAAGTGCCATGAGTGTCAAATTTTTGCTAAGCTGCAAAGACAGCCTCCGGTCAATTTGAATCCCATCGCTTCACCATGGCCTTTCGCAACTTGGGGCATAGACGTGATCGGAAAGATCCATCCAAAGGCTTCCAATGGCCATCAATTCATCCTGGTTGCTGTTGATTATTTCACTAAGTGGATTGAGGCAGCCTCCTATTCAGTCTTGAACGCTAAGAAAGTAGCACAGTTCGTTCGTACCAACATCCTTTGTCGGTATGGAACACCATTCGAGATCATCACTGATAACGGATCTCACTTTCAAAGTGAATTTTTGGAGCTACTGAAGCAAAAGAAGATTCAGCACCACAAGTCTTCGCCCTATCGTCCACAAACAAATGGGGCTGTGGAGGCTGCAAATAGGGCTATAAAAGTCATTTTACAGAAGACAGTTCAAAAGCATAGAGCTTGGCACGAACAGTTACCAAATGCCTTATGGGGATATAGGACTTCAATCAGAACGCCTACTGGGGCAACCCCGTATTCCTTAGTATATGGCATGGAAGCAGTGTTGCCTATTGAGCTGGAAGTTCAGTCGGCGAGGATCATCCGGGAAAGCCAGATCAGTGAAGCAGATTGGGTTGAGAATTATCATTTGCAGCTCTTGGGTATGGATGAAAAGCGACTGCGATCAATCCACCAAACTCAAGTGTATCAAAGAAAAATGGCCCGGCATTTCAATAAAAAGGTCAAAGACCGGAAACTGGAAGAGGGTTGTTTGGTCCTAAAGGAAATTAGACAGCCAATCATAGACCCACGTGGGAAGTTTCGTCCTCATTGGGCTGGACCCTATGTGTTGAAGAAGATACTATCTGGCGGAGCCGTCATCTTGACTGATTTGGATGGTTTGGAATTCACAAATCCATGTAATTTAGATCAATTGAAAAGGTATTTTGTGTAATTGTAATCATTTGCATAATGTAAAAGGAACTACATTAGACCTGATTCTCTTCGGAAAAAAGAAATTATGTATCGGAGATATGTAGGCAACCCTCATTGGGTACGGTCTAAACAAAAAAAAATCATTTCATAATTCTTTCTTCTTTGCCAACAATAATAAAAAAAAAGAAAAGAAAAAAAGGAAAAAAAAGAAAAACCCGCTAAGTTGAAAACCCGAAAGGGCGGCTTAGGCAAAAGTGGGTAGCTCGCTAAGCTGAAAACCCGGAAGGGCAGCTTAGGCAAAAATTAGAGCTCGAGTAAATAAGAATTGGAAATTGCTTGGAAAGTTTGAAAGCCAAATGACAAAGTCAAATAATCAAGAATCAAATAAGAAGGGCCAAAGTAACTCTGAGTCTAAGACAAAAGAAAGTATAAAGCATACATCCAGAAATAAATCCAAAGTCCCAAACAAAAGTCAAAACAAGAAAAAATCATAAGTCTATAGAAGTCTAGGTATCCCGCCGCCTCCGTGGAGCGGCATCCTCTGAGTCTTCTACCGAACCCTGCCCAGCCTTGTCTGTCCGAGGAGCCAGCACAATCTCCTCACCTGTCCCAACCTCCTCTTCAGCATCAGCCTGAACCCAACCTTCGAGAACACTCAACAGTGCAGTCCTCCTTGGTCTTTCAATCGGCCAGACAGCGGTAATGAACCAGGCCCGGTACTCGGGAGAAGTCTGAACGCTGGTAGGATCAGGTAAAGGTCTAACCATACGGTGATCTCTAACCCAAGCTTTAAGGACAGCTCGGGTAACGCCAGCAGTAATCGCAGAATCAGCTGAAATGTCATCCATAATAGGAACAGTCTGATCTATTCCCATCTGCCTCAGAACGCGCGAAGCGCAGTACCAAGTACAGTGTGTGAGGCCTAGGAGATAAACCCGAGAATGGCGAAAGCTGACCTGAATAAAGCGGTTGATATTGTACCAAGGGACGAACCACAGTATCTCATTTGGACCCAATTCAACCAGCCATGAAGTCCATGCTTCAGTAGAAGGGTGGGAGAGCAAGATTTTCCGCATGCGATATTGAGAAGGATTGTAGGGAAGGGAGGTTGGAGCAGCCACTACTTGAAGGTGATCCCTCAACCAAACCTGAATAATGGATCTTTTCCATTATAAGAAAAAAAAAAGGAAGAAGAAGAATGAGGAAAGATGATAGGGGGAAATACCTGCAAAATAATGGGAGAAACAGTCCAATCGTCGAACCCTAAAGCGGCTCTGTCAAGACTTCTAATGGTCTCAGCCAGCACAATACCGCCAATGCAACCCATATCCTCCATTTGCCAAACCATAGGGCAAAGCCCCAAGTCTCCAAAACCCGGGTCCCGGTTGAATAAGAAACCAGCCAATAAGCAAAAAACCAAAGCCCGCATCCTCAATCTCATCCGGTCGGGATCTTCCAAGCAAGTCTCTGAGAATTCATCAATCAGGGGCAGCAGAATCACCTTCTGATCATCTACAATCATAGCCCTAGCCTGTGGCCGGCTAAACCGAAACAGGTTTTCAAATGACTTAACATACCCAATCCTCACCTCGTGCTTGACCAGGGGAGCATTGGGGTCACACCCCACAATCGCACAAAACTCCTCAAAGAGAGGACACATTTCCTCCATCATAGCCCCAAACCGAAAAACATGAGCCTCAGGATCCCAAAATCGAATACAAGCTCGCAAAAATTCCCAGTCAACTATTACACCCCTAAGGGTGATAACGGGAGAAATTCCGTACCTCCCCAAATTGATCTTTTCAACTTTGGAGAGACTCCTGGTCCAGCTATGCATGCTATGGTTGTAAAAGGGATTCATTTTTTTTATTATTTATTTATTTGTCTGTCCTGTTAATTCTTTTTTTTTTTTTTAAAAAAAATATATATATATATAATAATACTAAAATAATAAATAAATAATAATAATAATAAAAAATAATAATAATAAAAAAGAGGGAAGAGGAGAAAACTGACCTAAATAGCTGTTTAGGCACAGTGGTCGAGAGTCAGAATGAAGAAAAAAGGCTGAAAGCGGCCTTTTTATTGAGAAAGTCGGGCCTAAGGGCGGCTGCCCGCGCCCTCTAAGGCGGGTATGCCCACCCGGTTAGGGTGGGCATGCCCGCCCGGATAGGGCGGGCGCACCCGTCCATCGTGGGCGGACATGCCCGCCCGGATAGGGCGGGCACGCCCGCCCGGCGTGGGCGGACATGCCCGCCCAGGAAGGGCGGGCACGCCCGCCCAGCCCAGGCGGGCAAAAAAAAAAAAAAAAAAAAAAAAAAAAGCAAAGTGTGTACTTTTTAATCCTTTTCTGTTCAAATCTAATGCATGCATGCTGTCAGTATTAATCAAATGCAGGTACAAAGAAGTTGAGTACAGAAATACAGGCCAAGATTCAATACAGGAAAATAAAGAGGGAAAGAAAGTAAAGGAAAGCAAAGAAATCTAGCAGCTATCAGCGGCGAGACCTCCTCCTCCTCTGGTCGTCAAAAGCCTGCAATGTCCAAGCTGAAGTTAGTTCCTCCTGCATTCCAAGGATTAGCTCCATCATCTGACGGATCAAGCCGTCAGGAACCTGGGAATCACAAAAAAATACAAAGTCAATATACAAATCTCTTATGAATCCTTTTTATGAGAAATTTACCAGTCATTACCTCATTGATGTCATCAGGAGGAAGAGCCAGGCAATTCACACGGTCCAAGGATACTTCCCTAAGAGACGAAGTACCCTCAGGAGTGTAATAGGAAATGCTGTATGGAAGGTGCAAATTGGCCAAGCCCGGGTGGACAGGCCTGGTAGCCTTTGAAATGGCCTGGGGAATCCTGAAGGCACCGACCGAATGACTAGGGCCAGCTCGAGACGGACCCTCCACCGGAGTAAAAGAAGAAGGCAGGGTCACAGGCCTCCTCCTTGGAGTCCTGGCCGAAGAACCTGAAGCCCGAGAGGAACGGGTGCCAAGCGGATGGGAAGGAGTCGACCTCGGGAGACTGTCAAACCTGGAGCCGATGGGCCGCATCAGAAACACCTGGCAGAATTCGTCATAATCTCCACCTCGGATCAATTCTGTGTGCGGGATACCCTCGGTATGGACATCTGTAAGAACCATCTGTTTGCCTGCTCGCATGTCCTCAGGGGGAGGAAGAGGAACGGAGCGGCAGCCCCTAACCTGGAAGTCCACTCGCTCACCCAGGTAGTAACGTCTCAGAACAGGATGTGATAAGACAAACCGCCGCCGAGACAGAGCCTCTGATCGCCTGAAATGGGGATCCGCCTCAATCCAATGTTGGAATCGGATGCCCATCGCCCCTACTTCAACCTGTGTAAGAGAAGCAAATGTGTTAATAAATCTTTTTTATTTTTCACACAACCAAGAGAAATTAGGAATGCACTCGCCTGCCCTATGGTACAAGTATCGAAGAAGCTCCGCAGATCCCCCAAAGACTTCCGGCGTAGAACAGACTGTTGGTTAGCTCGGTACCATCTCCAAGCTAAAGGTACCAACCCTAGCCCGAGATCAGTACGGGCCAGCTCAGGGCGGATATAGGGAAAATACTCAAAGGCCCAAGTCTGCACAAGGAAGGAGAGGATTAGAAAAAGAAAAGGAAAAGAAACAACATAGGATGAGGATATGTTCTTTACATTACCTCCCAGAAATAGTAGGTCCCACTGAGCCTACCGTGGCCTCGACTCAGATCGCACATATCATCGTACATGCGGCTCAGAATAGCACCGGCCCAGTCATACTCAGTGAGGTAAGCCAGGTCCTCCAAACTCTTCAGTATAGAGGGATTAAACTTCTCTTTTCTGTTAGACCAGAAAGACGAAGCAAACAGCAGCAGCAGAGTGAATCTAGCTACCTGAGTAGCCGTTAGCTCTCCTTGTCTATGTCTGGCATAAATGCTAGGGGCTTGGGAGGATAACCAGTGCCTCGAAACACTCAGATCGGGGGAGGAATGGCTGGGTCTAACAATCCGGGGAAGGTCAATCCCTATCAGATCCGTCATTCGGTCGGGGGTAACCGCAGTCCTCCAATCGTCATACAGCTCGATCGGCCGAGTACCAAAAGGAATCCCAGAAATCAATGAAAAGTCAGTTGGGGTCATCGTCATCTCGCCCCAAGAGAAGTGGAAAGTGTTGGTGGTGTCCCACCATCGCTCAGCCAACGCGCCCAGTAAATTCTTGTAATTCTGCCTACCCAGCTCGAGATTTCTTAAGAAGTCCAGGTGAGAGGACTCAAGTATGTCAAATATGTCCCACCATAGCTCCGACCGGGGTATTAGGATCAAGTATGTCAAATGGGATTTCAGCAATAGAGGACTCACCCACGTCCAGTCTAATGTATGCATCCTAAAAGGTAAAACAGTTTAAGGTTATCCTTTGGTTCCTAACTAAAAGATATCTTAATCTTCTCCCAGCATGCATACTAATAAAAGTGGTAAGAGTCAATCACAATTCGGCCTAAGGCCCAAAAAAATTCACACTTGGCCTAAGGCCCAAAAGTATAGAAGCAAAGGGAGCTTACCTGGGCGAAGATGCCGGTCATGGAAACATGAGTGTCAGCGTCCGCCGCAAGATTTACATCGTCCACAGAAATTCCCAGAGACTCTAGAAGGTCCTCGTCGCTGCTATAGCCTGGGGAAGCCATGATAAGAAAGTTGAGAGAATTTGAGAGAGCTCTTTTGATTTGGAGAGTAAAGAATGAATGAAATCATGAGTTTTTGAGCTATTTATAAAGCAAATAGCCAAGAGGCGGGTCCTTTTGACGCGTCAAACTTTCGCCTACAAAATTTAGTTTTCAGACAACCACCGGCGCCCATAAAACATCTTTTATGGTTGCCGGTGGGGGGCAACTGTGAACACCTAAATTTTGAGGCTCAAAGAGCCAATTCTTTGGGACTGCAAGCAGTCCGGTCGGACCGGAGGTCATTCAAAAAGTTCACCGGAAGTGTGCCAATATGGTACTTGAAATGTCCAAAAAATTACGAGGATCACGGAACTGGTCTCGGAATATTTTTTGGAAGTCCGGAACTCCCGGAAAAGCTTCCGGAACGAAAAAAAGGCACGCATGACCGCCCGTGGGGGTGGGCATGCCCACCCTCAAAGACGGGCGCGCCCGCCCAGCAAGGCAGGCGCGCCCGGGGTGCATTTTTTTTCTATAAAAAGAGGCCCCGGGGCTCCATTTAGACACACAGTCTGTGTTGACGGACCTCTCTTCTCCCTTTACGCTCTTTGCGATTCTTTTATCGCTTTCTGCATTCTTCATTTTATTTTATTTTATTTAGCTTTCATTTTTTTCTTGCTTTATTAAGTGGCCATTAAAACTCCATTTTAATTAATATTTCCCTTAACGAGGAGCTTAACCTGGAGTTAAGAAGCGGTCGGAGATTAAATCAGGTACACAAACTAAACTACGCCTATTTAATTTTAGCACTTCATGCATGCTTCTTTTCTACTCCTATTAACTCTATAACTGCATAAATGCATCCATATCATCCACTAGGCAAATAAATTGCCTCAATCAAATAAAGATTAAGTTTAAACGCCCGATTAATTAATAATCGTGGTATTAAAGCTTAAATCTGACATTATTGGCTAAAGAAGCCTAGTTAATCAATAACTATGGTGAAATTGCCTTTATTTCAAACAGTTCTTGGCCTAAGTCCAGTTAATCAATGATTGTGACTAAAAGGTCCTACTTAAACACGTTTTTTTATGGCAATAAATTGCCTATATTTCAATTTAATTAATCAGTTTAGGCAAATAAATTGCTTATAAGTGAAAAGTTAATCTTTTATAGCGACAAATCGCTTAAATCAATAATTGGGATAAAAGCCTTTAAATAATCACTTTAAGCAAATAAATTGCTTATAAGTGAAAATTAATCTCTTTTATAGCGACAAATCGCTTAAATCAATTCATTTTGGCTAAAAAGCCTTAAATCATTCAATTTTGGCAACAATTGCCTAAATCAATTCATTTTGGCTAAAAAGCCTTAAATCATTCAATTTTGGCAACAATCGCCTAAACAATCAATCTTTTGGCAGTAATAAGCCCAATTAATCTTTGGCAAGCAAATAAGCCCAACTTATCTTTTGGCAAGAATAAGCCCAAAACCTTTCTTTTGGCAAAAAGCCTCAAATCAACATTTTGGCACCAAGTGCCTGAAACAATCAATTCTTTTGGCAAAATGCCTAAACAAAAATGCACAAAGCATACACACACTCATGCATAAAGCATCCCCATCCAAAGCCCTTCAAAGAAGGCCTATCGAACTACGTCGACTTTGATCTTCCATTCAAACGGAAGTACGTAGGCACGTTTGGGATTTAACCCCGAGCGGCAAGTCGAAATCACTTAAACATTTCATTGGTCCATCATTCACCTTGCAAAGCATTCATTCATCGGTTAGTTCATCAGCATGACATGGTCTCGGGATCCACCTCGGGTTCGTAGATTGTGCCTTAAACATTGGGATAATTAATCTAGTAATTAGGTTAATTAAAATTGGAGTCACTTAGGGTTTTTTCCTAGTTTACCCTAAAATAATTAAACAAGGTGGCGACTCACACATTCACGTGCATTTCTTCCTTAGTCACATGCATTCATATTGCATTTGATGTTTCGGGGAGGGGTTCACAGCGTCACGCAGCTGTTCTATGGAAGAATAGTCGCGTGGCGCGGCTCTTGTCTTTTATTCTGGAACTTGTAACAGTTGCGTCACGCAGCTGTTCTATGAAGAACAGTCGCGTGACGGAACTCTATCATTCGTGCTGGAACTTAGAACAATCGCGTCACGCGGGTGTTCTATGAAGAACAGTCGCGTGACGGAACTCCTACCTACGTGACGGAACTGTTTGTGACTTATTCTAAATCCTCAGGTTTATTGATCATTTATTCAAGATATCACGTTAAATACAAATATGAGAATAAAAATACATACTGAGTATGTAAACAGCTGCGTCACGCAGGTGGTCCAGTCCAAATGAAGGACTTTTGGACATGAACAGCCGCGTCACGCAGGTAGTAGCTGCGTGACGCGACTGCTCTGGTCCGCAACTACCTTTCAAACTACTCTTTTTTACGTTTCTTTTTTGTCCAAAGTGATTAGGATAAACCTAGAAAAGTGCAACAATAGGCAAACTTACGTTTTATCAATGGCAAATCAATTAAACAATATGAAAATGAGATTTTTAAGAGATAAAATACTAGAAATGAGAAAGAAAAGTTAGAATCGTTACCTAGCCCTCAGATTTGAGGATTGCATACACTGGGATTGATTTAGAGATGTTGTTTCACGACCCCAGAAGTGTGGTTGTCGAACTTTCCACGGAACCAAGTGTTTCTCTCTTTTTTTTCTCTTTTTCTTATATTTTTATATTTCTTGATTTCAAAACTAAATGGTTAATGGTTTGATCTTCCTCAAGTTTACTCACTTGAGCTCTTGGGGAAGAAAACCTAGCCGTTTTAGTCGAAAACTTAATTTTTAGCTTTAAGATTTTTAGAGAAAAAATGAGATAAAATGCAAAAAGTCCCGTTTTTGCTGTAAAATGTTGTATTTATATGGCTAGGGCAACAGAGCAGTCGCGTCACGCGGGTAGAAGCTGCGTGACGCATCCGTAAGATGCGTGACGCGACTTACTTTTCGTACAGTTGCAGCGTATCCATACAAACAGTGCAGGCCGTTGCACGGGCGCACGCCAGAGGTGTCAGTCCTGTTAGAGCTGCGTGACGCATCTAAGAGTGCCGTCACGCAGGTATTAGCTGCGTGACGCAGCCCTAACACGGATCAGACTCCTTTGGGCGGTTTGGTTCAATTTTTGGTTCAAACACTTCTGGTTTATCGTGATACCTTATCCCATGTCCTCATATCATCATCGGGTCAGGTGGAGGCATAAAATTACGCGTCAACATATATATATATAATTTTTTTTTTGCGGTGGCCGCCGCCTCTGGCGGCCGCTGCCGCCGGAGTTCGGCGAACGCTGGCGCCGGCGTCGGCGGACGTCGCCGCCGGAGTCCCGCGGACGTCGCCGCCGGAGTCCCGCGGACGTCGCCTCCAGAGTTCGGCGGCCCCCGCTGCCGGTGCCGACGGACGCTGCCGCCGGGTCTGGCGGCCGCTGTCGCCGACTCCAGCGGGGGCAGCTGCCTCCGGGCGCGTTTTTCACTATAAAAACTTATTTTTCAGCTTTTTTTTTATTTCATTCATTCTCTCGAAAATCGAGCCAAAAAAGGCACTTTTTAGCTTTTTTTTTTTCTCTTTCTTTTTTCAAAGATGAATCCCTTTTTCAACCACAGCATGCACAGCTGGACGAGGAGTCTCTCCAAAGTCGAAAAGATCAACTTGGGAAGGTATGGTCTCTCTCCTATCATTACCCTTAGGGGGGTAGTAGTTGACTGGGATTTTTTACGGGCCTGCATTAGACTTTGGGACCCGGAGGCCCACGTTTTTCGGTTCGGGGCCATGATGGAGGAGATGTGTCCTCTTTTTGAGGAATTCTGTGCTATCATAGGGTGCGACCCCAATGCCCCTTTAGTCAAGCATGAGGTAAAAATTGGGTATGTCCGGTCATTTGAAAATCTGTTTCAGTTCAGCCGACCCCAAGCTAGGGCTATGATTGTTGATGACCAGAAAGCAATTCTGCTGCCCCTGATCGATGAATTTTCAGAGGTCCATTCAGATGACCCAAACCGGATGAGGCTGAGGATGCGGGCCTTGGTCTTTTGCTTACTAGCTGGCTTCTTATTTAACCAGGACCCAGGTTTTGGGGATTTGCGTCTCTGCCCCATGGTTCAGCAAATGGAGGATATGGGTTGTATTGGCGGCATTGTGCTGGCAGAGACTATCAGGAGCCTTGACAGGGCTGCTTTAGGCTTTGATGACTGGACAGTCTCTCCGGCTATTCTCCAGGTACTTCTCCTTTTCCTTTTTATTATTATTTTTTTTCTTCTTTCTTTTAGTTTATTCCTTTGTAATAGAAAGGATCCATTACTTAGGTTTGGTTAAAGGACCACCTTCAAGTGGTTGCTGCTCCTACCTCCTTTCCTTACAATCCCTCTCAGTATCGTATGCGGAGAATCTTGATCACACATCCTTCTACTGACGCATGGACCTCATGGCTGATTGAGTTGGGTCCAAATGAGGTGCTCTGGTTTATTTCCTGGTATGGCACCACCCGCTTCATCCAGGTTAGCTCTCGCCATACTCGAGTTTACCTTTTAGGCCTTACACATTGTACTTGGTACTGCGCTTCGCGCGTTTTGAGGCAGATGGGGATAGACCAGACTATCCCAATTGTGGATGACTTTTCAGCTGATTCGGCCATTACTCCGGGTGTTACCCGAGCCGTCCTTAGGGCTTGGGTTAGAGACCATCACATGGTTAGGCCTTTACCTAATCCTGCCAGTGTTCAGACTTCTCCTGAGTATCGAGCTTGGTTCATTGCCGTTATCTGGCCGGTTGAGAGGCCAAGAAGGACCGTACTGCTGAGTGCACTTGAAGGTTGGGTTCAGACTGACGCTGACAATGAGGTTGGGACTGATGAGGAGATTGTGTTGGCTCCCCGGACAGGCGAGGTTGGAGAGAGTTCAGCAGCTAGGGATGACTCAGAGGATGTTGCCCCACGGAGGCGACGGAACACTTAGAGATTTTTTTTTTGACTCTGGACTTTTTGTTGTCTTTCCCTTATTTTTACTTTTATTTGGGACTTGGATTTTGGATGTATGTCTTTTTTTTTTTGGAATTGGACTTGGACTTTTATAGACTCTTTTGCTTGACTTTATTGCTTTAATTGGACATGTCATTTGATTTTAAGCTTTCCAAGCATTTTCCAACTTTTATTTATTCAAGCTCTAATTTTTGCCTAAGCCGCCCTTTTCGGGTTTTCGACTTAGCGAGCTACCCATTTTTGCCTAAGCCGCCCTTTTCGGGTTTTCAGCTTAGCGGGGCCCCGACTTTTGCCTAAACCGCCCTTTCGGGTTTTCGACTTAGCGGGTTTTCTCTTTTTTTTTTCTTTTTCTTCTCTTTTTTTTTTATTATTATTGGCAAAGAAGAAATAATTATGAAATGATTTTTTTTTTATTAATGTTTAGACCGCGCCCAATGAGGACTGCCTACATATCTCCGATATATAATTTCTTTTTTTCGAAGAGAATCAGGTCTAATGTAGTTCATTTTTTACATCATGCAATGCTTGTTATACAAAATATCTTTTTAACTGATCTAAATTACATGGATTCGTGAATTCCAAACCATCCAAATCAGTCAAGATGACGGCTCCGCCGGACAATATTTTCTTCAACACGTAGGGTCCAGCCCAATGAGGATGAAACTTCCCACGTGGGTCCATGATTGGCTGTCTAATTTCCTTCAGGACCAAATAGCCTTCTTCCAGTTTTCGGTCTTTGACCCTCTTATTAAAATGTCGTGCCATTCTTCTCTGGTAAACTTGAGTTTGGTGGATTGCTCGCAATCGCTTTTCATCCATACCCAAGAGTTGCAAGTGATAGTTCTCAGCCCAATCTGCTTCGCTAATCTGGCTTTCCCGGATAATCCTTGCCGACTGAACTTACAGCTCAATAGGCAATACTGCTTCCATACCATATACTAAGGAATATGGGGTTGCCCCGGTAGGTGTTCTGATTGAAGTCCTGTATCCCCATAAGGCATTTGGTAACTGTTCGTGCCAAGCTTTATGCTTTTGAACTGTCTTTTGCAAAATGACTTTTATAGCCTTGTTTGCAGCCTCCACAGCCCCATTTGTTTGTGGACGGTAGGGTGAGGACTTATGATGCTGGATTTTCTTTTCCTTCAACAAATGCGAAAATTCGCTCTGAAAGTGGGACCCATTATCAGTGATGATCTCGAATGGCGTTCCGTACCGACAAAGGATGTTAGTACGAACGAACTGTGCTGCCTTCTTGGCATTCAAGACCGAATAGGAGGCTGCCTCAATCCACTTAGTGAAATAATCAACAGTGACCAGGATGGATTGATGACCATTGGAAGCCTTTGGGTGGATTTTTCCGATCACATCTATGCCCCAGGTTACGAAAGGCCATGGTGAAGCAATAGGATTCAAATTGACCGGAGGCTGTCTTTGCAGCTTAGCGAAAATTTGACACTCATGGCACTTCTGCGCGTGCCTCACGCAATCTGCATTCATGGTTCTCCAGTAATAACCTAGGTTCATGATTTTCTGAGCCAAGGCTATCCCATGCATGTGTGGACCGGACTCCCCATTATGTAAGGAATCCATGATGGTTTGAGCTTCTCCCTCATCGACGCACCTTAGGTGCAGGCCATTCCAACTTCTCTTATGCAGAACTCCCCCAGTAAGGAAATATCCGAAAGCTAACTGTCTCAATGTCCGTTGATCAGTCTTGATGGATCCCTCCGGGTAGGCTTCATTCTGAAGATAATTCTGTATATCCCAATACCAAGGCTTGTCATCTACCAAATTCATGACATGTGCTGGCTATTTCTGTAGCCGCACTGTCAAAGATCGAATCACTTGGTCTCCCCCTACATTAACCATGGAGGCCAAAGTAGCTAGAGCATCAGCAAACTGATTTTTGGCTCGCGGCAAGTAGTGGAAGGATAAATCCTCAAATTGCTGAGCCAATTCGTCCAAGCGTTGTAGGTAAGGAACCAAATGCTCTTCCTTAATTTTCCATTTTCTCAAAGCTTGGGAGACTATTAGATTGGAATCTCCGAAAACCTTGAGGACTTTTATTTCCTTTTCCAGGGCTGCTTCTAACCCCTTTATGCAAGCTTCATACTCGGCTTCATTGTTGGTGCAGTCGAAATCTAATTTGACTGCGATTGGGACGTATTCTCCACAAGGAGTTTTGAATACGACTCCAACCCCATTTCCATGGTAGTTTGAAGCTCCATCGAAGTACATTTCCCAGACTTCACTCTCCAAGCTCAACAAGTCTTCATCAGGAAATTCTACCTCCGGCATTTGGTCTTCGACCGGTAATTTTGCTAATTGATCAGCCAAGGCTCCACCTTTCACTGCCTTCCGTTGCACAAACTTTAAATCATAGGCTGCGAGCACCGACACCCACTTAGCCATCTTACAGTCAAGAACCGGCCTCTCCATAAGGAATTTCAAGGGGTTCGATTCAGAAATAACGTATGTGGTGTAAGACGAGAGGTAGTGCTGCAGCTTTGTACAGGCCCAGACTAGAGCCAAACACAACTTCTCTATCTTATTGTATTTTAACTCATATTCCAGCATCCTTTTGCTGAGGTAATACACGGCATTTTCTACCCTTGTATCTTCTGCTTGTTGAGCTAACATTGCGCCCATCGCTTCTTCTGTCACTGATAGGTACAATAGCAAAGGCTTTCCTAGCCTTGGTGGCTGTAAAACTGGCGGGGATAACATATATTGCTTGACTTGGTCGAAAGCCTTCTGACAATCCTCATTCCATTTGACAGCTACTCCTTTTCTGAGTAATTTGAAAATCGGACCACAAGTATCGGCCAATTGATTAATGAACCGGCTGATGTACTGTAGTCTTCCCAAGAAACCCCGAACTTCTTTTTCCGTCTTTGGTGCTGGCATTTCCAGAATGGCTTTGGCTTTTGAAGGGTCAATCTCTATGCCCTTCTGATGACCATATGCCCCAGAAATACTCCGGATGTAGCTCCAAACAGACATTTTGCCGGGTTGAGCTTTAAATTGTACTTTCGAAGTCTAAGGAAGAACTTCTCAAGTGCTGTTGTGTGTTCTTCAGTTGTTCTTGATTTAACAACCATATCGTCCACGTACACCTCAACTTCTTTATGAATCATGTCATGGAAGATGGTCGTTGCCATTCTTTGATAGGTTGCCCCGGCATTTTTGAGCCAAAAGGCATGACCCTGTAGCAATAGGTTCCCCACTCTGTGATGAATGCCGTCTTCTCTTTGTCTGGCAAATGCATCATTATTTGATTATACCCGACGGCAAGATCAGTTAAGGAGACCATCTCGTGTCCAGCCATTCGGTCTACCAGCAAGTCAATATGTGGCAGGGGGAAGTCGTCCTTCGGACATGCTTTATTCAAATCCCGGTAATCCACACACATTCTGACTTTTCCATCCTTCTTAGGAACCGACACTATGTTTGCTAGCCACGTCGGGTAGGCAATGGGTTCTATGAACTTATTTTCCAGTTGCTTGGCCACTTCCTCCTTGATTTTCAAGGACCATTCTGTTTTTAGCCTTCTTAGCTTCTGTTTTACCGGCTTAACCTCAGGATATACTGGAATCTTGTGCACCACTATTGCTGGGTCAATTCCCGTGATGTCACTTGCCTTCCACATGAAACAATCGACAAACTTCTTCAAACATTCACTGACATATTCCCTGTTCATACAGTCAGATGCAATGTATGTATGTTCATTTTCTTCTTTGCCAATTATTATTTTTTCTTTTTCATTTTTTATTTCATTTATTTGATTATTTTTGCTTGGAAATGCTTGGAAAGATAGACACGCAGGGTAGTCAATAATTTGCAAGCCTTTATTGATTATGACGGAATCGTCTTCAAAAATTACATCAAATTTGAAATCTGGATCTTCTAGATCCGACACAGACGACTCAGAACTGGAACTGGATTCTGACTCGATTTCAGACTCGGGGTCAGACTCAGACTCAGTACAGGACTTTATTACAGATTTTGACTCTTGGTTTGACTCGGGAGGGGGTTTATCAGCAGCGCGCTCCTCCTCGGCGTACCAGTTGGTGAGAGGCCCTTCGTATGGCTTGATTACGCTCAGCAGGTCTTGATTCCCATCACTTCCTGTAATGACTGCAACCTCGTCAAAGAGACTGGACTGCATGAAGTCTTCTGTTTCCAATTCAGTTACTGTTTCGGGCTTACTACCCCAGACATCAGAAAATATTTCTAACCCAGGCAGCATCTTCTTAGCAGTCGGGCAGCGAAATGGTTCTCGGAAGCCACAGTAAGGAACTGTTTCTCCCGGTTTGCAGCAGTAACCATTTAAAGTCAAAAGGTAAGGCCGCATCTGTATACTCTCCTTCCTTCCCCTTCTGGTTCTCTCAGCACGGTCTTCGTCAGTGGGCTCGTAACCTAGTCCATAGGTCCCTTCATTCACCGGACACTCCTAGGCTTGCAGTGTGGGGTAGGTCTTTCCGGACCTTGCCATAACCATCCCTGGCAGATAGGACATCTTCAGCATTAAGGGCACTATGTAGTTTATTTGCACCGTCCCAAAATCAAAGAGAATTCGAGAGTTTGTAGTCTTCCCTTCTATGAACTGCACAGTGTCATACTGAAATCCCGAGAGGGGTAGGTTGGCAGTTTCAGGGTTGACCTCAAAGAGAGGCTGGCCCTTTGGCTTCTTAAGCTGGCTGTAGTCATCCCCCTGAATGGTGATAACCTTATTCTCATAAGGAAACTTGACCTTTTGGTGTAGGGACGAGGATACTGCCTTAGTATGGTGTATCCATGGTCGACCCAGAAGCAGGTTGAAGCTAGTTGGTACGTCAATTACCTAGAACGGGACCTCCATTATGGTTGGCCCAATTGTCAATTTTAGTGTAGATACCCCCAATACTTCCCTCCGGGTGCTGTCATATGCTTTCACTATTTGGTCTGACGGAATAAAGTCTGTCTCCTCCAACCCCAGACAGCTGGCTACCCTTAGTGGGCAGACGTTCAGTGCTGACCCATTATCAATGAGAACCATGGGCACAGTTTTATCTCTGGTCTGAACAGTGACGTAAAGGGCATCATTGTGACTGCCTCCTTGTTTAGGCAAGTCCTCGTCAGAAAATCCGATGCTTTGTATTTTTGATGATTGGGTGAGGATGGATACTAACACTTCAGGGCTAACCTCCACCGATGTTTGAAGTTGACTCAAAGCCTTGCAAAGAGCTTGGCGATGAGGAAAGGATGATGCCAAGAGTTCCCAAATCGATACCCTAGCCTGTGTCTTTTTTAACTGTGAAAGTACCGGGTCTTCTTTTGGCTCCTCTGCCCTCTGGTAGGGTTTACTTTGGACTTTGTCCAAGACTAACGGTTCATACTGTCTCCCGCTCTTGGTTATAGCATCGAGCTCTTCAGTTAGGTCATTCAAATCCAGGACGCAGATGTCATTCATTTCTAGGAATAGCTCGAAAGGATCGATCAATTCCTGGTCACAAACAATAGTATTTACCCCGTGGTTTGGTAAGGGATTAGTGCTAATGTTTGGCTTACTTCTTGGAATAATGGAACCGTTGTCCACCAGGTCCTGGATGCGGTTCTTAAGCGTCCAGCACGCTTCAGTCTTGTGCCCGTGACCCTGATGGTATTCGCAGTATTCATCTGCTCTGTAGTTCCTTGGTAATGGGTTGGGAGGTGGCCTTGCTTCCAAAGGCTTGATGTAGTTGGCTTTGACAGCCTCTCGGAACACTAAAAGGATTGGCATCCCGAGATCAGTATATGTTCTTCTTGACGATTGACTGCTGTTTCTCATGTTTCCCACACGTAAGGGATTCGTGGGGGTAATGCTTGCCACTTCGTGGACTTTGCCAGCTTGGCTAGGTTTCTTATATTTTGAGGTTCCTGAGTCTTCTTTCAGTTGCCCCATTTGGATTAAGTCCTCTACCTTGGTTGCAGTAGCAATGAGCGACTGGAAGGTAGGTAAGTACTGGGTCTGCAATTGTTGCTGGTAAACAGGCAGCAGATTCTTGATGATTATGTCTACCTGTTCTTGCTCTGAAGCTCGGTTGATCATTTGGGCGGCCTTGGCCCTCCACCTCGTAAGGAACGAGGAAAAGGGTTCATTGTTTTTCTGTTTTGTGGTTTCCAGCTCTCTCCGAGTAACATCCACCTCTATGTTATAGTGATATTGTGAATTAAATGCATTACAGATGTCCTCCCAGGTCTTCATCTTAGACCGATCCAGGCTAACAAACCACCTCAAAGCAGCACCACTGAGTGATTGTTGGAACAACTGAGCAAGGAGCTCGCTATTCAGTCCGAACGGGTTTAGGGCACCTACATACATTTTCAGGTGCGTTTTGGGACAAGTGGTTCCATCAAACTTGTCCATGTTGGGCATTTTGAATTTCGTCGGTAGTCTTGCCTCGGGGAACAAGGACAAGGAGTCCATGTCCACCACTTCCTTGTGGGTCTTAAGGGCAGTAACGGACCTTTCCAACAGTTCTAGCTTTTCTCTCATTTTTCGAGCTTCCAGCTCAGAAGCAGTTCTGGAGGGCATGTCATCCATGTTAAGGGCGGGGTTGGTCGGTTCAGCAGCAGGTCCTTGATTGGAGGTAGTAGGCCCACTCCCCCCAGCGGAAGCCCCATTTCCATTACCATTACCATTACCCAATTCAACTATGAGGGCAGTCCTTTGGGCAGCCAATGCCTCATTCATTCTGGCCTCCATTCTGGCCTCCAGTTGTTCAATGAGGTTTTGGATGTCGGTAAGTGATGCCATTGATGTAGGTGAGGTTGCTGGAGTTGTAGGTGAAGCTGGTGAAGTCGGTGATAGTACTGTAGGTGTGGCTGGCACTGATGTTGGCACTTGAACAGGGGGTACCTGTAAGGATAAGGGTAGCTGGATTAGGGTACAGTGGGTAGTATGAGGGTAACTGATGCGAGGTAGATCGACTCTTTGTCCAACTGTGCATGACTAAAAACAAAAGAGTGTATTGAATAAAACAGATTGTGACGTGATTTAAGCCTTTTAGTCATGTCAATAAAACAAACTGTGCATCACGTCACGTCAACTGTGCATGACTAAAAACAAAAGAGTGTATTGTGTTCTCCTTGTGTTTTATTCAATGCTTATGATATGTCATGAATGCGCACAACAGATCGACTCTTTGTCCAACTGTGCACTTTACCTGAACAGCCTTTTAATGGTTTTTATTTTGTTCGCAGGTGCCGGCCCAGAGGTATCAGGAGATCTGCCAGCGGTTCGGGTTTGCCCGATCCTACATCGGTCTACTCTACTCCGAGCGGCATGAGCGAGTAAGTACAACCTTCTTATTTCTTATCCTTCTTCCTTATTATTATTTTTATCTTTCCTTACACATCTTTGTCTTACAGGATCTGGAGATCGGCAGGCTGCGGAGGCATCAGTCTTGCCAGTCCAGTGCTGTGAGCCGACTTCAGGCGGAGGTAGACCGACTTCGGACGAGGTTGGAGGTTGAGGGCATCCCGCTCGACTCTTCAGAGGAGGATGAGGACGGCTCTTCTTCCGATGATGTACCACCGTCTCCACCCCATCCGGCTGCTGCTGGTCCGAGCCGCAGGCGGCGGTAGTCCTGCTCCGTGCCTCAGCCATTTTTGGACATTTCTTGAACATTTAGAATATTTAGTAGTTTTATATTATTATTATTATTATTATTTATGGTTGTACAGTTATATCATTATTTTTATGACATTATTTAATTTTCACAACATTTTGCCTTTATTACTTTATCATATGTGTTTATGTTTTACAACTGTGAAATCTTATTCCTGCAAAAATAAAACACAAACACAACAAAAACACAGAATAGCGGTGTCCCATTTATTTACAAAAATAATAATAATAAATGGTACACCTTGTTAGCAGTCAATGAACCGATTTATTGTAAATGAATAAATGAAATGAAATGAATAAAGAATAAAATAATGGATTTAAAATGAAGCACGACAAAAATCAATTACTAAATAGAAGTGGATCGTAGTACTTACCTGATAGGGCGATTAATGTGGTCATAAAAATTCAACCTCCTTATTGTACAAATCGTCCTTTTTATTGATCAATGCGGGTCTAAGTGCTCACCATCTCAAGCAGTCCATACATGAATACCTTTCCAACTACTCTTGTCAGTGGACATCAAGTCGAATAATGATGATGCTTCGCTCGTCGGTTCCTTGACCCTGCTATAAATGGCGGTTTCCCTTCACATATCCTTCACATCCAGCATTCATAGCGGATCAGTTTCTTGGATAATCCTTTTTCATGGCCTTCAGAAGCCAAGTCTCATCTTTCGTCCAATCCATCCGGGATGATCTATGGCAAATTCCTCCTATGAACCAACTCGCCTGGTTGAAATATTTCAAAGACCTAAAACCTAACCATGGCTTCTTGTCTTGGCTCATTGCACACTTCGATCCTAACACCATGGTTTTCCGGTTTGAAGACGCTGAAATAACTCCGACCTATGAGGAACTATGTGCCGTGATGGACCATCATCCTGAACAAAATGAAACTCCAGCCCTGCCCCCAGGACCCAGATGCGATTTGGCTGAGATTGGGGCCTTGTGTCCGGTTTACCTCCCTGATGGCATAAACACGGATCAGGGTATTCCTTTGGAACTGTTCCTGAGCAAGGTTTTGTCCACTGATCTAGATCTCCCTTGGATTCGAGCTTGCTGCTTCTTGCTGTTGAATGTGTATGCCATGAAAAATCGCCAACCTGGAATTGGAGATTTCCGACTTCTGACCGTTGTTCGTGACATGCAATTGTATCATCATACTGTCTTTATGATGATCATGGGAGAAACAATGTGTTGGGTCTGGGATATTGCCCTTCACATCACCGACTTCAATGTTCATCATCGTGGTTGTCCAATGTTGCGGCAGGCCTGGGCTCTAGACAAGCTAAGTCTACTTCTTCCGATCCCTGCTCGTTTGATTCCAACCTATGGTCCTGCAACTTTCGATCCCGAACTCGAGGGCATTTTGATTTTGGAGATAACCCGACAGTTAGATGGACTTGTCCCTGGTGGAGAATCAGGCTGGTCACTATTGGAAGCATGAACCTCAACTATGTATTGTATGCCAGTCTAGACCGTTCCATGGCCTATTTTCCTGACAGGATCAGCCGTCAATATGGGATGATACAGCGTGTGCCCAGAATCCATAACTTCGAGAGTGGTCTGATAACGCTGCATCTGCTGACTAATTTGGCTGATCGTTGGCGAAATTGAAACACCATGTATTTAGATGAAGGAATGATGTAGGTCACCGTGACACCCGCATATGCCAACTGGTTCTTTACCCCATAATGATATCATGCTCTTGTGAAAATTGGCCTCTGCTGATAGGCCCTACTAGAATAAATTGTTGCTTGTTGCTTTGTACTCAAGCCATGAGCTTTTTATTTAATGTATCTGCCTTCCTTTTTAGTCAATGATCTCGACGATTCTGTCTTTATTAATTCCTGCTTTCTGCACACATGAATTAACAAGAAACAACAAACCCTTTCTATCAAAATTATTTGTTGCGTTAGTTATTTGGGCCTCCTGCCCTTGGGTTAATAAATGAAGGCTCATAAGAAAGAGACTATTATGCAAAAACAAAGGCTTATGCTTGAAGACAACAAATAATGGAGTGATTACTTTAATGCCTGCACAAATCAGACAAAAAATAACAAATGTAACTCCTTTATGTATGCATGAACCTACATGAATACTAAGGTTTATTCATGGTTTCATATTGATCTTTCCAGGGAAATCACTGAGAAAGTGGTGTTCGTTCCTTTGATCAATGTCTTAAAAAAGTTCATTGTGTAGGCAGGACCAACAGCCAGGACATTTCCAACCAGGCGGGTCGACCTTCATTCAAATAAGCAGAGAGGAAAGGTCTTGTACTCTTTGACCGTAATTCCAGAACAAAAACAAAAATTTTAAAACACAAATCCTTTATTATTCTTACTTCTTTTCAACATTACACAGAAGTAAAGAAAGTTTATTCTAATACAATGGTCATTCGCTCTAACTATTTGATTTCCTATTCTCCTTCGAGTCAAGTTGATGGCATTGAGCGACCAATCACACATTTGTCACGAACGCATGGCATGGATTCTGAATTTAAACTAAGCACCACGCGTTGATCCCGAAAATTTTATTTTATTTTTATTTATGCTCTAATTTTTGCCTAGGCCGCCCTTTCGGGTTTTCAACCTAGCGAGCTTAATTCTTGCCTAAGCCGCCCTTTCGGGTTTTCAACTTAGCTTCTCTTTTTTTTTTTTTTTTTTTTTTTTTTTTTTTTTAATCGAAATCATCATTTCAGACATAGAATCTTTTCATTTGGTCTTGATTGACAATTCGGTTGACAGGCTCCCCTTCCATGGTGACTAATTCAGCGACTCCTTTAGATAGTAACTTCTGAATTCTGAACGGTCCATGCCAGTTGGGTTTGAATTTCCCACCAGGGTGATGTTGGGCTTCATGGTCCAATAACCTGATCAACACCGAATCTCCATTCTTTAAAGCCCTCGGATGTACCCGTTTGTTGTAGAAACGAGCAATCCTCCTTTTTCTCATCTGATCCTGAAATCGAGCATTTAGTCTTCTTCCGTCTAAGAGCGCCAAATCTTCATATCTCTTTTTGACCCATTCCTCTTCAGTCAGACCAGCTTCTACCAAGACCCTGAGAGACTTCTTTTCGAGCTCTATCGGTAACACTGCCTCCATTCCATATACAAGTTCAAAAGGAGAGGCTCCATTTACTGATTTGAAGGTAGTACGATGCCCCCAGAGCGCGAAAGGAAGTTTCTCAGCCCAGCTTCTGTACCTTTCACACATTTTTTACAGGATCCTTTTGATCTCCTTATTCGTTGCTTCTACTGCGCCATTAGCCTGAGGGCGATAAGGAGAAGAATGGTAGTGCTCAACCTTATATCTATAAAGTAATTGACCAACATCTACTTGAAAGTGAGAACCATTATCTATAACTATGTGATGGGGAACACCATAGCGACAGAAAATGTTATGTTCAATGAATCTAGCTACATGTTTAGCGGTTAAGGTTTTATAAGATTGAGCCTCAATCCATCTAGAGAAGTAGTCAACTGCAACCAATATATACTGATGGCCATTCGACGCTGCGGGTGAGATCTTGCCGATGACGTCTATACCCCATGCAGAAAAAGGCCAAGAAGGAGTTGTTGGATGGAGTTCAACGGCAGGTAAGTGGCTTTTATTGTCATGGTATTGGCAAGCTTTGCAACGACGCACATACTGAACACAGTCACCTTCCATCTGCATCCAGAAATATCCTTGCCTCATGATTTTTCTTGCTAGGCTCACGCCGCTTAGATGAGTACCGCAAACTCCTTCATGTACTTTCTTCATTATATCTTCTCCTTCTTGCTTACTCACGCATCTCAGCAGCATCCCATCCCAAGTTCTTCTGTAAAGTTCACCATTGGCTAAAACATAATTTAGAGCCATTTTTCTGAGAACTGCACGGTCTTCTTTCGTCGCCTCATCAAAAAAAGTACCGTCTTTCATATACCTCAGAGTATCCGTAAACCATGGTTCTTCCTCTGACTCTACCTGGTTCACAAAATGTTCTTTATAGCACGGGATATTGGCTGCGGTAATGATAAATGGCTTCTTCGAAACTTTGCTTAAATCCTGCCAAGCCAATGCTAAGTTTGCTAAGGCATCTGGAATTCTGTTATAGGTTCTTCCTATGTGAGTGAAAGTGATCTTGTCGAATAGTGCTGCTTTCTTCAACAAGTACTCGACATAGGGCTTCAGTCTTTCTTCCTCTACCTTCCATCTCTCGTTGGCATGTTCAATAACCAATAATGAATCTCCTATTACCTCGACCTCCTTAGCACCGGATGCAAGGAGAGCTTCCATTCCCATGATGCATGCTTCATACTCAGCCATATTGTTAGTGACCGGGAACAACAGTCTCTTGCACATCGTGGTAACCTCGCCATTAGGTGCTTCTATTACAATACCAGCTCCAGCTCCATTTCTGTTGGCTGATCCATCAAAGTATAATTTCCAAGCTCCTGTTTCGACACATAGTAGGTGCTCATCTAGAAATTCCAATTCCCAAGGTTCATCGCTTGTAATTGGATTCTCTACCAAGAATTCTGCTACAGCCCGGCCTTTGACCGTTTTCTTCGTTACAAAGTCCGCATCCACACTAGACATCTGGATCAACCATTTAGACAACCGTCCCTCTGGAGTAGGCATTCTCTGCAGATACTTCAAGGGATCAATTTTGGAGACAAAGGTGACCTTAAAAGAATCAAAGTACGGCATCAACTTCTTTATCGACCATACTACTGCCATGCACGTTTTCTCTATCAAGTTGTACTTCTCTTCGATAGGCAATAGTTTCTTACTGATGTAGTAGATAGCCTTTTCCACTCCAGCGACATCCGGCTGTACCAACATTGCTCCAACTCCTGCATCTTCTATGTACAAATACAAGATCAAGGGTTCTCCTGGTCTAGGTGAACTAAGCACCGGTGGATTCATCAGGTATTTCTTTATATGGTCAAAGGCTTTCTGACAATCTTCATTCCACCTAACTGGCTGATTCTTCTTGAGTAGCTTGAAGATTGGAGCACAAGTGATGGATAACCTAGAAATAAACCTGCTGATGTACTGGATTTTACCTAAGAAGCTTCTCACCTGATGTTCTGTTCTTGGCGGTTCCATATCCTAAATTTCTTTTATTTTGTCTGGGTCGACCTCAATCCCGTTAGGTCCTACGACGAAACCTAACAACTTCCCTTTTGTTACTCCGAATACGCACTTCTTGGGATTGAGTCTCAAGTTATACTGCTTGACCCGTGCGAAGAACTTCTCCAGCATTCCCGCGTGTTCTTCCTGCGTTTTTGTCATGATCACCATGTCATCTACATATACTTCCAACCATTTATGGATCATATCATGAAATAATGTTGTAGCCATTCTCTGGTATGTTGCCCTGGCGTTCTTCAGTCCAAATGGCATTACCCTATAGCAAAAGGTTCCAAAGTCCGTGGTGAAAGCCGTCTTCTGCTTATCCACTAAGGCCATCAGTATCTAGTTGTATCCGGAGAATCCGTCCATGATAGAATAACATCCCATTCCGGCAGCACTGTTGATCAAAACATCAATGTGCGGAAGTGGAAAGTCATCCTTAGGCGAGGCTTTGTTCAGGTCTCTGTAATCGACACAAACCCTTATCCTCCCATCTTTTTAGCACCGGAACTATATTAGCCAAACCATTCCGGATAGTGAACTACTTCTAAGAATCCTGCATCCAACTGTTTATGGACTTCAGCTTTAATTTTATCTTGCCACTCTGGTCTGACCCTTCTCCTTTTCTGTTTCACTGGCTTAACATTCGAATCAATAGGAATGAAGTGCTCTGCTATTGATCTGTCTATTCCTGGCATGTCCGCATAGCTCTAGGCAAATACCTCTGAATTTCTTCTAATGCATTCTTGAAGATCCTGTCTAAGCTCAGGTTTAAAATATGATCCGATTAGGATCTTCGGTGGTGCTTAAGTTAAATGCAAAATGATGCAATGCATTTATGTCAAATATGCGTGTGGTGTAATCAATGCCATGAACATGACAATCAGGAAAACAAGAAAACAAATAGTCAAAGTTTACTTCCATTGATTGAAATAAAAGAGGAAAACCATCCATATTGTTCTCAAAACAAGCATTAGAAAAGCAAAACACAGGATTAATTGCCTGTTCAATACATTCATTACAAGTGTTTTTAATTGCCTGGATTACTTCATTAGGGTCTGCATCTTCTTCTTCTCCCGGGGTAGCTCCCACCTTCTCTTCGGCTAGCTTCACCTTCAATACCTTCCTCTCTGCCTCTTCGGCATCTTCAGCAGCTAGAACCGACTGGAGGATCCGCGCTTTGGCCTTCTGCTCTTGCACTATCTTGGAGGCTTCATCCCCAATCCCTAGAATGTCTTCAAACTCGGATATCTTCTTTGACCATTCAGATTCAGTGCTTGCTTGTGTCATGCACACCATAAACTCGGTTCCATCCACCAGCTGTTCCAAGGAAGGTTCGGGTGACTTGCTCAGCTTCTCCTCGTAGTCGGTCATGAATATCTCCAAGCCGGGGTAGGTCTTTCCCCTACTCTGAAATTCTCCTTCGGCTTGTGGAACAAAAAAGATATGATTCGTATTTGACCCTCTGACTGGAGACCGAATCTCATACCTCTCCTTCTTCCTGTTCTCAGAATATCCTAATCGACACTTATCTTGTTGTCCAGATGCCGATGAGAGAGGTTCAAACATTCCTTCATAGATCGAACCGAGTTCCTATGCGGAAAATTAATTAATCATCCCAAATAAATTCATTCATTGCATTCATTCATGAATTAATCATTGCATCCACCATTCATCCACAATATGTAGCAAAAATAATTAAAAGACCCGCTCTTGCCTTATGGTTAAAGGCGGGCCACAAATTGAGTTTAATAATATAATTAATAAGAAACAATAAATATTAAATCTCAAAATCTCACGATCACAATAAATTAATTGATTTAGTTTGATTAAGACTTAACTTGCCCCTTATTGGTCATTTTCTGGATTAAGATTAAAAATCTACTTAGTAACATGAAATTAAGACGAAATAAGGAAACTATTCTGGAGTTTGAAGACAGTCGCGTCATGCAGCTGTTCTATGAAGAATAGTCGCGTGGCGCAACTCTCATTATTCATTCTGGAACTTTAGAACAGTCGCGTCACGCGGGTGTTCTATGAAGAACAGTCGCGTGACGGAACTTTTGTTATTGCCCTGGAAAGTGGAATAGTTGCGTCACGCAGCTGTTCTATGAAGAACAGTCGCGTGACGGAACTCCTAGCTACGTGACGGAACTATTCGTGACTTATTAAAATTCTCAGATATGTTGATTATTTATTCAAAACAAAGTATTAAATATAAATATACAAACAAGATGGAAACTAAACACACGAACAGCTGCGTCACGCGGGTGGTCCAGTCCAGGTTAAGGGCTTTCGGACATGAACAGTCGCGTCACGCAGGTAGTAGCTGCGTGACGCGGCTGCTCTGGTCCGCAACTACCTTTCAAACTACTCTTCTTACGTGTTCTTTATGTCAAAAGTGATTAAACACAAATCAGAAAAGTCCAACAGTGGGCAAAATTACGTTTTAACAATCACAAATCAACTAAATAGTTATGAAAATGAGATTTTTAAGAAACAAAAGGCTAGAAATGAAAAAGAAAGGTTAGGATAGTTACCTAGCCCTCAGATTTGAGGATTGCATGCACTGAGATTAGTTCAGAGATGTTGTTTCACGATTCCAAAAATGTAGTTATCAAATAAACGTTTTCTTTTCTTTCTTTTCTCTCTTTTTTTCTTTATCCTTTTTTTTTTCTTTTGATTTCAAAACCAAGTGTATAATGGTTTGATCTTCCTCAAGTTTACTCACTTGAGTTCTTGGGGAAGGAAACCCTAGCCGTTTAATGAAAACTTAGATTAAAACCTTAGGATTTTTTAGAGAAAAATGAGAAAAAGTCCCGTTTCAAGCATAAAATGATGTATTTATATGGTAGGGCAACAGAACAGGCTGCGTCACGCAGGTAGAGGCTGCGTGACGGAACCATGAGCTGCGTGACACAGCTTACTTTTCGTACAGTTGCCGCGTATCCATACAAACAGTGCAGACCGTTGCACGGGCGCGCGCCAGAGGTGTCAGCCTGGTTAGAGTTGCGTGACGCAACTAAGAGTGCCGTCACGCAGGTAATAGCTGCGTGACGCAACCCTAACGCGGGTCAGACTCCTTTGGGCTAGTTTGATTCAATTCTTTGGTTTAAACACTTCTGGTCGATCGTGATTCTTTATTCCTTATCCTCATTATCATCACCGGGTTAGGCGAGGGCATAAAATTACGTGTCAACAGACCCGTCTCCTTTTCTGTTTCACCGGCTTGATACTTGGGTCTGTAGGAATGAAGTGCTCTGCTATTGATCCGTCAATTCCTGGCATGTCAGCATAGCTCCAGGCAAATACCTCTGAATTTCTCTTGATACATTCTTGAAGATCCTGTCTGAGCTCAGGTTTAAAGTCTGATCCGATTTCGATTAATTTAGGATCTTCGTTGGTGCTTAAATTAAATGCAAAATGATGTAATGCATTTATGTCAAATATGCGCGTGGTATAATCAATGCCATGAATGTGACAATCAGGAAAACAAGAAAACAAATAGTCAAAGTTCACTTCCATTGATTGAAATAACAAAGGAAAACCATCCATATTGTTCTCAAAACAAGCATCAGAAAAACAAAATACAGGACTAATAGCCTGCTCAATACATTCATCACAAGTGTTCTTTATTGCCTGAATTACTTCATCTGCACCTGCATCTTCTTTTTCTTCCGGGATAGCTTCTGCTTTCTCCTCTTCCTCTTCTCCAAGCTCCATCATCTTCAGCGCCTTCCTCTCTGCCTCTTCGGCATCTTTAGCAACTAGTACCGACTGGAGGATTCGTGCCTTGGATTTCTGCTCTTGCACCATCTTGGAAGCTTCATCCCCAATCCCCAAGAAGTCTTCAAACTCAGATATCTTCTTCGACCATTCAGCTTCGGTGCCTGCTTGTGTCATACCCACCATAAACTCTATGCCTTCAACCAGCTGTTCGAAGGAAAGTTCAGGAGACTTGATCAGTTTCTCCTCAAAGTCCGTCATGAAAATTTCCAGGCCAGGGTAGGTCTTCCCTCTACTCTGAATTTCCCCCGAAGCCTCTGGGACAAAAAGGATCTGATTCAGATTTGGCTCTCTAATCGGAGACTGGATCTCATACTTCTCCTTCTTCCTGTTCTCTGAATATCCCAACCCACGTTTATCTTGTTGTCCATATGCAGACGACAGAGGTTCAAACCTTCCTTGTAGCTTCCGGCCTAGCCCTTTGCCATATTGCCACTGCATCTTTTTCATCATTTTTCTAGAAAAAGGGCTCATTCTGTTTACTGCACTTTTACTTCCATTAACTGACACATCAATCACAGCCACTTGGAAACCAGACAAAGGCACTGTCAATTCAAGACCTTCCACTGCCGCCACATTCAAGTCCTCTTGCGCATTAATGGTCACTACCTCAGTGCCCCATGGAACCTTCACTTTTTTGTGCAAGGTGGAGGGGATTGCACCTACAGGGTGAAGCCATGGTCTTCCCAACAATAAAGCGTAACTGGCCAAAATATCCAGAATGACCACATCCACCCAACTTTCTATAGCTTCTGTCGAGATTTTTGCTCTAAAAGTTCCTTTTGCATTGCGCATGGTATTATCATATGCTTTGACCACCATATTGGACGGTTCAAGTTCTGACTCCTCTATCTTGAATATTGACAGCATTTTCAATGGGCATACACATAAGGCTGACCCGTTGTCCACCATTACATTGCGGCTTTCGCGCCCATTGACAACAATCTGAATGTACAGAGGCTTGCAGTGATTTCTTCCTTCCGGAGGAAGGTCAGAGTCAAAGAAAGTGATTTCCCCAATTCTGTGTTGCAATACATTGATCATGTCTAAACTCTGAATCCGGGCAGGCACTCTCACAAATGTCATGGCTTCCAACAGAGACTCCCTATGCTCCTTGGAGGCTATTAGCAAATCCCACAATGAAATATCGGCCTTTGTCCTTTGCAACTGGTTCAACATTGAATTGGCCGTCACACCGCTAGGTGTTCTGTTTTGGCTGCTCTCGCCCATTTCAACAGTCTTCTTTTGCATTTTCACTACTTCCTCTTCCTTCTTCTTTTCTTTTGGCTCTTCTCTGCCCTTTTCTATTGTATTCTTCCTCATTCCATCAACAGCAACTTCTTTTCCCTTAGCCTGAACACTGCTGTCAGGATTATACACTCATCCGCTTCTGGTTAAGCTCTGGATGCCTACTTCGTTCACATCCTCCTCGCTGCTATAATACCATTGCTCTTCCTGATCGGCTAAGCTTTTCTGGATTGCGAGCTGGATCTGTTCGTCTTCACTCTCTGGTACCTCGCCCACTTTCACAGTAATACTCTTCTCAATCTCTATTTTCATGGGCATCTTCCCTTCTTCTTCATCACTGCTACAATCGTCCCATATGTTTAGCATGGCACACATTCGTTCTTCCGACTCAGCCTCTGCCAACACAAGCTCTTCCGGCAATCCACTTCCAATTGCATTGACTGATCCACCTAACTGAGACTTGCGGGGCGGATAGTTGTAATGGTATTGAGGGAGTGGATTGTTCTTGGTGCTGGGCTTGTTCCTCTCCGAGGGTTTGGTTATCTTTCCGCTATCTATCAGATCTTGTATGTCGTGCCTCAACTTGAAACATTCATCAGTGGAGTGCCCCTTACATTGGTGATAATCACAGCTCCGATCCATATACCTACCCCGAATAGGTTTAGTTTGATCAACTGGCAGCTTGGATAGCACGCCGTTCTTAATACAGGATCTCATGACCGTACTCAATGGTCTACCCAGGTCAGTAAATTCTCTTCTCACTCTTTCATTGACAGCCCCCACTATGTTACTACTCCCTGACTGATTCTGGTTGCTGCTTCCGACATTTCTGTCATTATAGGAGGTCCGATAATTGCCAAACCCTCGACTCTTCTTCTTCTCCTCCTTATACAGCTCTTCTATGTTCAAACTAGCTCTTTGAACTAGAGCAAAATCCGTGAGAGGTTGGGTCAACATTCTCTCTTTGAAGAAGGGCAACAAGCTTCTATTGAAAATTCTGATTAATTCTTGGTCCTTCGGCCTCGTCTGGACCATGAACAATTTGGTTCTCCATCTCCGGTAAAAATCTGAGAAGCTTTCGTCTTTCTCCTGTCTCAGACTCTCCAAATCACGCAAGCCAAATTCATCACTATCATCAGTCTTAAAGTGCTTCAGAAAAGCGGTCTGCAACTTGACCCAATTCCTCTGTGTCTCCATATCTAAACCATCATACCACCTCCGGTAACTCTTGTGTAGTGTTTGCGGGAATGCTCGCAAGACATCTTCCTCATTGTATCGGTTCATTTGAGAAACCCGGAGGAATTCAGACAGATGGGACCTCAGGTCGTTATCTCCCTCGAACATAGTATGCTTGAACGTTTTGAACGAAGTGGAGCTGGTTGGGTGTAAGACATACTCGGTTATATGGAAGTTGGTGATCGGGTCCTTTTCCTTCAGTACAGACATTTTCTCGACCTTGTCTTTCAGCTCAGCAAGTTGCTTGATTACATCATTCTCGACTGGGACGGTGTTACCCACAGAGGCCTGATTATCTGAAGCAGGTTTTGGGATTTGTCTCTCTTCAACCACGGGCTGGCTGCTTGATGCGGGAGGAGTCTGATTTTGTGCCCTATCTTGGGAGAGAGCAGCAGCTACTATTTGAGCAATGGTTCTTATCTGGGCTTGAGAGAACCCGGTCTCATTCTCCATGTCATCAGCCATTTCTACTTGGTCTGAATTAGAATCTGAGTCTGACGAACTTGAATAATTCACAGAACTGACTGGAATAAGCTCGGGGATTGGGGATTTTCTGACTAAGCGTTAACCAGTGTAACGCCCCGTTTTTTCTGTGTTTCAATAGTAGTTTATCGATCTGTGAATAGTACCACCGGTCCGGAAGTTGGTATTATTTTTGGTTCGGAAAAATTACTATTTATGTTTTATATTTTATTTAACATTTTTGGAGCATGAAAGCATGGTTTTTATGGGTAGAATGTAAGTAAGGAATATTTTTGGAGAATTTAGATAATTAGTGAATAGTGAATTATGGTGTTATATTAAGTAAGGAAATTTGAGCAATTATTTTTATGGAGGAAATTTGAGGAATTATTTTTATGGAATAAATTAGAGAGTTTTGTGGAGATAAATAATATTTTGAAGGAATTTAATTGGAGAATATTTGGAGAAAAGACCACAACACCCTCCAATTTGGAGAAAAGACCAAAATACCCCTTAGTTGCTTTATTAAAAGCAACTATCAATTATTGAGCAACACTTTGTCCTTCTTCTCGTTTTCCTACACGTCTCCTTCTCCTTCTTCTTCTTCTTCTTCTTCTTCATTTTCTTCAATTCTCACTAAGTAAACACATCAAATTCACCCATCCAACTTGATTTAAGTACTAAATCTTAGAGAGTGAAGCTAGAGAAGTCATTTTTGGTGACTAATTTCAAGGAATTTGGTGATTTTCCTACTTGGGTCAAGTAAGTGATTTTATGATAAGTTAATTATTTTTGGGTTTAGAGTTGTCTTTTAGCATATACATGCTTAATCATGCTCCAATTACTTCTTTTATTTGTTTTCTTTGTTTGATTTTGAGTTTCTTACATGTAGAGGGTGGAGAGCCTTCTAACAAAGATAAGGGCAAGACCAAAGCTTGAGAAGCTTTGATTAAAGCTTGTTAAAGCTTGTTTTGAAGGTTAGTGTTCATAAACACACTTACCTTACTCAAAATTTTGATTTTGTGCCTTTATGCTATTATGTGTATATTTTGAGATTTTGTATGAAATGATTGATTTGTTGAATTTTGGTTGCCATTACATGCTCTTGGATGATGTTTGATGAGTATTTATGTTGTGGTAGACATTTCTACCTTGTATCTTTGTGGTTCATGTTCCTTTCATGGCTAAAGTAAACTGAATTTGGGAAAAATGTGATTTTGAGTGAGATTTAGGACCATTTTTCAATCCTTTCTAATTTCCATCTGTGTCTGAGTCCTTCATAAAAGTTGTAGGTCTATCTCTTATATTTCCAACCCATCCTCTTGTGTCCAATTTGGAGATATATAACTCAACTTGTGGCTGAAACACCCAAACTGACTCTGTTTGTGTCGGGCCACATGCATCACTAAATTGAGTGCCCATTTTGACCACTATAATGACAAGATTAGGTTCTGAGTTCTTCATAAAAGTTGTTGCCCTATGTCTTGAGAATTCGCTCGTTCTGGATTGGTTTAATTTGAGTGTGGGGTTTAGTAGGAATTCAATAAACAATGGACTTGGTTCTGCTGAATCAGGTCTGGTCTGTTAGTCTGTGTTCCTAGCTTTGTTTTGTTATCTTTCATATTGATCTGGGCTGTGATCCCTTCATAACATTTGTAGGATTTTGTCTTAGCTTTCTAATGACTCAAGTTATGTTTTAAAACACATAACTCAAGTTATGTTTTAAAAACACAGCAAGGGTCAATGTTATTTTTATGCTGAAATTTTTCTATGTTAAGTCATTTTGTTTAAGTATGAGAATTTTTATGAATTACTTAAGTGTAAATTAAGTTTTTATTATGAGAAGACTAAAGAACATGAATTTTATGAGAAATGTTTTTGGGCTCTAATATACTTGGTGTGGATTTGATGCATGATTTGATTTTATTATGTATGATGAGCATGCTCGGCATTTGATGCCATTATGATAAGAAGCTATGATCATATGCTAGGCACGTGGGTGTCTTATGTTAGGGCGGACGCGCTCTATATGTTATGAAAAGGTTGGCGACCTAAGGCCATTATGAATAAGCTATGAAAACTTATCTGCTTCTTTTTCTCCTAAGTGTATGTGAGCCCTTATACAATATTTTTAAGGAAGTGAAATAAATGAGATCACATTATGTTAATAACTCTTAGTTTACCACAACGTATTTATGATATCAAATGAATTTTTAAAGCATGATATGTTGGTGTACATATGTAATACATGTTCAAATTTAATGATTTTATGTATATAAATGATTTTTTTTAAGTATGTTGTCATCACAACATTGGTTTGTTGTGTTTTATGAGCACCACTGAGTTTTATACTCAGCGCGTTGATTTTATCACGCGCAGGTTGGAGATTGTGCTTGCTGCTTAAAGACCTGAAGAGTAGCATCAGAGCTGAAGAGATCTTTTGGTAGTTGATTAGTATTTTATGTAACTAAAACTTATGGCATGTATAACGATTACATTTTTGGAGACTGTATGATTTAATTTATAACTTAAGCATATTGTTGTAAATTATTTTGGTGTATATATTGGGAGAATAATTTGGAACTTATTTAATGGTTAGAATATTAGACGTTGATATATTTAAATGAATGTATTGAAGTGATGAATATTATAATGTTATTGAGGAACTATGGAGTTATGAAATTATAGAAGTGCTATTGTGTTGTTATTGGAGTTTGATGGGGTTTGGAGTTTGAATTTGGGAGTGCTTTGTATTCATATGTTTGGCAACTTCTATTTTTAGGGGAAACTCTTGCAGTTTTTCTGTAGGATTCTCCCAAATCATTTTCAAAACAAAATACTATTACTTGCTAAACTTGTGAATACTAAGTCACTTCTAATTCATAATATGATTGTTTGATTTATATGTAGGTTAGGACGGTGCCTCCGGCACCGAATGTGGCATCCACCATTGGGTCTTTCGGGATCGGGCGGCGGGTGTTACATTTAGTGGTATCAGAGCATAGGTTTAGGCGATTTTTGGACTATATGCATATATAGGAATTTAGCTATTTTGAAGTGAGAGTATGAGTAATTTAAGTTAAATACATGCCATATTGATTTGGTTTGGAACTTCTCTCTGATGCGAACCTTTTTGGTCTTTGTAGGAGTTGAGTGATGTCTCAACATCTGTCTGATGAGGAGGTGGATAGTTATGTCCCTCCTAGTGGTGGTATTCCTATTGGTGATGCCGCTAGTGGTGCTGTGGGTTCTGATGCGGAGCACGCCTCGAGGGTGGGGCAAGCTGCTGCAGGTCCTGCTGGGCCTAACCAGGATACGTTTGTTCAGCAGTTAGTTGCTGCTTGGAGGCAGGCAGCGGGAGCTGTTCCCCAGGCTCCAGTTGCTCCAGCCCCTGTTCCAGTTCGTCCCCCTATTGAGAAACTGAGGAAATATGGAGCTGTTGAGTTTATGGGTAGAAAGGATGATGTGGCTTCTGCAGCAGAGTATTGGCTCCAGTCTGTGGAGAGGATATTGGAGCAGATGCAGTGCTCACCTATAGACAGTTTGGTTTGTGCCACTTCCTTATTGAGAGAGGAAGCTTACCAGTGGTGGGATACTGTATCACGGACAGTTAGTGCTGAGCAGAGGACTTAGGACTTCTTTCTTTCTGAGTTTAGACAGAAATATATTGGGGAGCTTTACATTGACCAACGTAAAGCCGAGTTTTTAGAGTTAAAAAAGGGCAGAATGTCTGTGGCTGAATATGAGAGAGAGTTCATCCGGTTGAGCAGGTATGCTACTGAGATGATTCCTACTGAGTCTGATAGATGCAAGCGCTTCAGGAAAGGCTTGCATGATGAATATCGCATGCATCTAGTTGCTCATCCTCATACATCATTGTCTTCCCTAGTGAAGGCAGCTTTAGAGCTTGAGGAAGTGAGGAATGAGCAGCAGGCTAGGAGGCAACGGAGTCAGCAGGGTCAACAAAAGAGGTTTCAGGGTATGGTATCAGGACAGACTTCTGGGGCTCAGTCTAGTAGTAAGAGGCATAGAGGTTCACCACAGACCTGGTCTAGACCGATTCAGAGACATGGACAGGGTACTCTAGCAGAGTAGCTCCACAGACCACATTTGTTGCTAGTGGTGGAGGTGCTACGTGGATTGATATTCCGCCATGTCCTCAGTGTGGAAAGAAGCATCCCGGGGTTTGTAGGAGATTTTCTGGGGCATGCTTTCGATGTGGGTCTACAGAGAATTTGCTTCGAGACTGCCCTATGACTTTGGCTAGTGCAGCTCCTCAGGTAGGGAGGTCGGCTCCTTATGTTTCGAGTTTTATACTCAGCGCGTTGATTTTATCACGCGCAGGTTGGAGATTGTGCTTGCTGCTTAAAGACCTGAAGAGTAGCATCAGAGCTGAAGAGATCTTTTGGTAGTTGATTAGTATTTTATGTAACTAAAACTTATGGCATGTATAACGATTACATTTTTGGAGATTGTATGATTTAATTTATAACTTAAGCATATTGTTGTAAATTATTATGGTGTATATATTGGGAGAATAATTTGGAACTTATTTAATGGTTAGAATATTAGACGTTGATATATTTAAATGAATGTATTGAAGTGATGAATATTATAATGTTATTGAGGAACTATGGAGTTATGAAATTATAGAAGTGCTATTGTGTTGTTATTGGAGTTTGATGGGGTTTGGAGTTTGAATTGGGAATGCTTTGTATTCATATGTTTGGCAACTTCTATTTTTAGGGGAAACTCTTGCAGTTTTTCTGTAGGATTCTCCCAAATCATTTTCAAAACAAAATACTATTACTTGCTAAACTTGTGAATACTAAGTCACTTCTAATTCATAATATGATTGTTTGATTTATATGTAGGTTAGGATGGTGCCTCCGGCACCAAATGTGGCATCCACCGTTGGGTCTTTCGGGATCGGGCGGCGGGTGTTATAACCAGGGTGTCGGTGCCAAGTTCTCGAAGAAATTTCCCGAGAAGTGTGAACCCCTACCCCAAATATTGGCCATATGATGAATATGACTAAAGGGCAGAAATGCACGTGGATGTGTGAGTCGCCACCTTGTTTAATTATTTTAGGGTAAACTAGGAAAAAACCCTAAGTTGACTCCGATTTTAATTAACCTAATTACTAGATTAATTATCCCAATGTTTAAGGCATAGTTTGCGAACCCGAGGTGGATCCCGAGACCATGTCATGTTGATGAACTAACCAATCGATGAATGCTTTGCAAGGTAAATGATGTAATTGGACCAATGAAATGTTTAAGTGATTTCGACTTGCTGCTCAGGGTTAAATCCCAAACGTGCCTACGTACTTCCGTTCGAATGGAAGATCAAAGTCAACGTAGTTTGATAGGCCTTTTTTAAAGGGCTTTGAATGGGTATGCTTAATGCATGAGTGTGTGTATGCTTCGTGCATTTTGTTTAGGCATTTTGCCAAAGAATTGATTGATTTGATTAGGCGTTTGTTGCCAAAAGTGTTGATTTAAGGCTTTTAGCCAAAAAGATTGATTTAGGCAATTTGTTGCCAAAAAGTGATCATTTGTAGGCTTTTAGCCAAAATGTGTTGATTTAGGCAATTTATTTGCCAAAAGTGCTGATGGGGCGATTGTCGCCAAAATGATTGATTTAAGGCTTTTAGCCAAAAGATTGATTGATTTAAGGCATTTTGCCAAAAAATTGATGTGTAATTTAGGCAATTTATTGCCAAAATGTGATTGATTAAACTGTAGGCAATTTGTTGCCAAAAAACGTGATTGATTAAGGCTTTTAGCCACAATTATTGATTAATTGGACTTTTAGCCGAACTTGTCCGAAATAAAGGCAATTACACCGTAGTTATTAATTAACTAGGCGTTTTTAGCCAATATTGTCGGATTTAGGCTTTAACACCACGATTATTATTAACCGGGCATTTAAGCTTAATCATATTTAATTGAGGCAGTTTATTTGCCAAAATGTGATGTGAATGCATTTATGCAGCATTTTAATTCAGAATTGGAGTAGAAGAAGAATATGCATGAAATGCTGAAATTAAATGGGCAGAGTTTCGTTATTACCTGATTTAATCGGCGGCCGCTTCTTAGCTTCAGCTTGAAAATTCTAGTTTAAGCTCCTCGTTTGGGGAATATTAATTAGAATTAGTTCAATTTAAGTGACCAAGTATCACAACAACAGAATAATAAAAGCCTACACTAAATGCAGAAAAGCAGTAAAAGAATCGCAAGGAGCGTAGGGGAGAAGGAGCGTCCGTCAACATAGACTGAGTGAGTAAAATTGAAGAACCGGGGCTGTATTTATAGGGAAAATCCGGGCTGGAGGGCGGCTGCTGCCGCCATGGCCGGCGGACTCGCTAGTCTTTCTTTCCGAGGGCTTTTTCGGGAGTTCCGTACCTCCAAAAAATATTCCGGGACCAGTTCTGCGATCCTCGCAATTTTTTCGGACGTTTCAAGTATCATATTGGCATACTTTCGGTGAACTTTTCCGAACGTCCTCCGGTCCGGCCGAACTGTTTGCAATCCGAGAAAACAGGCTTTTTGAGCCTCAAAATTTGAGTATTCACAGGAAGAATCAATTCTAACAAAAAAAATGTCTGAGTTAAAGCAGGTCCTGCATGTATGCATGAGAAAATGAAAGCACATAGGATGAGAAATGCATTTCTAATGTGCTAAAGACCGGTACGGAAATAAGATCTCGATTTCAACGACTGGACCCAAAATTCGTTGTGAATAATATGGCAATAACTTATTTTGTATTTGAACATTTCGGGCATTGTGAACCCCTACCCCGAATGCTAGGCATATGATGCATATGACTAAGGGCAGAAATGCACGTGAGTGTGTGAGTCGCCACCTTGTTTAATTATTTTAGGGTAAACTAGGAAAAAACCCTAAGTTGACTCCGATTTTAATTAACCTAATTACTAGATTAATTATCCCATTGTCTAAGGCATGGTTTGCGAACCCGAGGTGGATCCCGAGACCATGTCATGTTGATGAACTAACCAATGAATGCTTTGCTGGGTAAATGATGTAATTGGACCAATGAAATGTTTGAGTGATTTTGACTTACCGCTCGGGGTTAAATCCCAAACGTGCCTACGTACTTCCGTTTGAATGGAAGATCAAAGTCGACGTAGTTCGATAGGCCTTTTTAAAAGGGCTTTGAATGGGTATGCTTAATGCATGAGTGTGTGTATGCTTTGTGCATTTTGTTTAGGCATTTTGCCAAAGAATTGATTGATTTGATTAGGCATTTGTTGCCAAAAGTGTTGATTTAAGGCTTTTAGCCAAAAAGATTAATTTAGGCAATTTGCTTGCCAAAAGATGATTATTTAGGCGATTGTCGCCAAACTTGATTATTTGAAGGCTTTTAGCCAAAATGAGTTGATTTAAGCAATTTATTTGCCAAAGAGTGATTATTTGAAGGCTTTTAGCCAAAATGAGTTGATTTAGGCAATTTGTTTGCCAAAAAATGCTGATTGGGCGATTATTGCCAAAATTGATTGATTTAGGCAATTTATTTGCAAAAATGTGATTAATTAAGGCTTTTAGCCACAATAATTGATTAATTGGACTTTTTAGCCGAATTGTTCGAAATAAAGGCAATTGCACCGTAGTTATTAATTAACTAGGCTTTTTAGCCAATATTGTCGAATTCAAGCTTTAACACCACGATTATTAATTAACCGGGCATTTAAGCTTAATCATATTTAATTAAGGCAGTTTATTTGCCAAAATTGATGACATGAATGCGATTATGCAACAGTTTAATTCAGAATTGGAGTAGAAGAAGAATATGCATGAAAATGCTGAAATTAAATAGGCAGAGTTTCGTTATTACCTAATTTAATCGACGGCCGCTTCTTAGCTTCAGCTTGAAAACTCCAAATTAAGCTCCTCGTTTGGGGAATATTAATTTAGAATTTATTTAATTTAAGCGACCAAGTATCACAACAACAAAATAATAAAAGCCTATGCTAAATGCAGAAAAGCAGTAAAGAATCGCAAGGAGCGTAGGGGAGAAGGAGCGTTCGTCAACACAGACTGAGTGTGTCAAACTGAAGAAATCGGGGCCAATTTATAGGAAAACCCGGGCTGAGGGCGGCCGCTAACGCCGTGGAGGGCGGCAGCTGCCGTCGGGACCACTGCCGCCGCTGTGCCCGGCGGCCGGAGCCGCCTTAGCCAGCGGCAGCCGCCGCCGTGGCCGGTGGACTGGCTAGTCTTTTCATTCCGGAGGCTTTTCCGGGAGTTCCGGACCTCCAAAAAAATATTATGGGACCAGTTCTGCGATCCTCGTAATTTTCCGGACGTGTCAAGTACCATATTAGCATACTTTCGGTGAACTTTCCGAACGTCCTCCGGTCCGGCCGGACTGTTTGCAGTCCGGGAAAACAGGCTTTTTGAGCTTTAAAATTTGAGTATTCACAGTTGCCCCCCACCGGCAACCATAAAAATGATTTATGGGAGTCGGTGGTTGTCTGAAAAATAAATTTTGATGGCGAAAAAATCGGACGCGTCGAAAAGACCCGCCTTTTGGCCTTTGTGGCCAAATTGGGCATTTTAGGGCCTTTGGGGCCAAATTGGAAATTTTTGGGCCTTAGGGGCCAAAATGTGAACTTCTGGGCCTTTGTGGCCAAATTGGGCATTTTTTTGCCTTTGGGGCCAAATTGGGAACTTTTTTATGTTTCTGCACTTACTGTTTTATTACCATGCACAATTGGACTAAGAATCTCTCCAAGGTAGAAAAGATCGATTTTGGGAGGTACGGTCTATCTCCTATTGCTTATTGTCTCTTCTTTCTGTTGGTTCATTCCTTCGTGATAGAAAGGATCTATTACTCAGGTTTGGTTAAAGGACCACCTCCAAGTGGTTGCTGCTCCTACTTTCTTGCCTTACAACCCCTCTCAGTATCGTATGCGGAGGATCTTGATCACTCATCCGTCTACTGATGCATGGACCTCATGGCTGATTGAGTTGGGTCCAAACGAGGTGCTGTGGTACATTTCCTGGTATGACATCACCCGCTTAATCCAGGTTAGCTTCCGCCATACTCGGGTTTACCTTTTAGGCCTTACACACTGTACTTGGTACTGCGCTTCGCGCGTTTTGAGGCAGATGGGGATAGACCAGACTGTTCCTATTGTAGATGGCACTTCAGCTGATTCAGCCATCACTACGGGTGTTACCCGAGCCGTCCTTAGGGCTTGGGTTAGAGACCATCACATGGTTAGGCCTTTACCTAATCCTGCCGTTGTTTAGACTTCTCCTGAGTATCGGACCTGGTTAATTGCCGTTGTCTGGCCGGTTGAAAGGCCAAGGAGGAACGCACTGCTGAGTGTGTACTTGAAGGTTGGGCTCAGGCTGACGCTGATAATGAGATCGGGACTGATGAGGAGATTGTGTTGGCTCCTCGGACAGGCGAGGTTGGAGAGAGTTCTGCAGCTAGGGATGACTCGGAGGATGTTGCCCCACGGAGGCGACAAGACACCTAGACTCTTATAGGCTTTTAGACTTTTGTTGTTTTTCCCTTATTTTGACTGTTTATTTGGGACTTTGACTTTGGATTTTGGATTTTGTTCTTTGGCTTTGGATGTATGTTTTTTTTTTGGACTTGGACTTAGACTTCATTATTTATTTATTTTTCTTGGACTCTTTTGATTTCTGCTTGACTTCGGACTGTTTGACTTTATTGCTTTAATTGGGAATGTCATTTGACTTTTAAGCTTTCCAAGCATTTTCCAACTTTATTTATTCAAGCTCTAATTTTTGCCTAAGCCGCCCTTTCGGGTTTTCAACTTAGCGAGCTACCCATTTTTGCCTAAGCCGCCCTTTTCGGGTTTTCAACTTAGCGGGCCCCGACTTTTGCCTAAGCCGCCCTTTCGGGTTTTCGACTTAGCGGGTTTTTCTCTTTTTTCTTTCTTTTTGCACTTTTTTTTTATTATTGTTGGCAAAGAAGAAAGAATTATGGAATGATTTTCATTAATGTTTAGACCGTGCCCAATGAGGGCTGCCTACATATCTCCGATACATAATTTCTTTTTTCCGAAGAGAATCAGGTCTAATGTAGTTCCTTTTACATCATGCAATGCTTATTATACAAAATATCTTTTTAACTGATCTAAATTACATGGATTTGTAAATTCCAAACCATCCAAATCAGTCAAAATGACGGCTCCGCCAGACAAAATTTTCTTCAACACGTAGGGTCCAGCCCAAAGAGGACGAAATTTCCCACGTGGGTCTATGATTGGCTGTCTAATTTCCTTTAGGACCAAACAACCTTCTTCCAGTTTTCGGTCTTTGACCTTCTTATTAAAATGTCATGCCATTCTTCTCTGGCAAACTTGAGTTTGGTGGATTGCTCGCAATCGCTTTTCATCCATACCCAAGAGTTGCAAATGATAATTCTCAGCCCAATCTGCTTCACTGATCTGGCTTTCTCGGATAATCCTCGCCGACTGAACTTCCAGCTCAATAGGCAACACTGCTTCCATACCATAGACTAAGGAATACGGAGTTGCTCCGGTGGGCGTTCTGATTGAAGTCCTATGTCCCCATAAGGCATTCGGTAACTGTTCATGCCAAGCTTTATGCTTTTGAACTGTCTTTTGTAAAATGACCTTTATAGCCTTATTTGCAGCCTCTACAGCCCCATTTGTTTGTGGACGATAGGGTGAGGACTTATGATGCTGAATCTTCTTTTACTTCAGCAGGTCAGAAAATTCACTTTGAAAGTGGGACCCGTTATTAGTAATGATCTCGAATGGCGTTCCGTACCGACAAAGGATGTTAGTACGAACGAACTGTGCTGCCTTCCTGGCATTCAAGACTGTGAACCCCTCCCCAAATATCAAGCATACAAATGCATGTGACTAAGGAAGAAATGCACGTGATGTGTGAGTCGCCACCTTGTTTAATTATTTCAGGGTAAACTAGGAAAAAACCCTAAGTGACTCCGATTTTAATTAACCTAATTACTAGATTAATTATCCCAATGTTTAAGGCATGGTTTGCAAACCCGAGGTGGATCCCGAGACCATGTCATGCTGATGAACTAACCAAATGAATGAATGCTTTGCAAGGTGAGTTATGTAATTGGACTAATGAAATGTTTTCGACTTACTGCTCGGGGTTAAATCCCAAACGTGCCTACGTACTTCCGTTTGAATGGAAGATCAAAGTCAACGTAGTTCGGTAGGCCTTCTTTGAAGGGCTTTGAATGGGTATGCTTTATGCATGAGTGTGTGTATGCTTTGTGCATTTTGTTTAGGCATTTTGCCAAAGAATTGATTGATTTGATATTTTAGGCATTTGATGCCAAAAGTGTTGATTTTGAGGCTTTTAGCCAAAAAGATTCAATTTAGGCAGTTTTTGCCAAAAGTTGATGTGATTTAGGCGATTGTCGCCAAAAATTGATTGATTTATGGCTTTTAGCCAAAAAGATGGATTTAGGCAATTAGTTTGCCAAAAAAATTGATGTTTGGGCTTATTATTGCCAAAAGATGTTTTGTTGGGCAATTGTCGCCAAAATGATTAAGGCATTTGTGCCAAAAGTCGGTATTTGAAGGCTTTTAGCCAAAATGTGTTGATTTAGGCAATTTATTGCCAAAAAATGGTTAGGCGATTTGTCGCCAAAGTGATTAAGGCATTTGTGCCAAAAGTTGGTATTTGAAGGCTTTTAGCCAAAAGATTGATTAATTTCGAGGCATTTTGCCAAAGCTTTTGATTTAAGCGATTTGTCGCTAAAAAAGTGGTTAATCTAATTTATAGGCAATTTGTTTGCCAAAAATTGATTGAACCGTGGGCAATTTAGTGCCACAATGTGACTGATTTAATTGTAGGCAATTTGTTGCCAAAACGTGAATGATTAAGGCTTTTTAGCCACAATTATTGATTAATTGGACTTAAGCCCGATTGTTCGAAATAAAGGCAATTAACCGTAGTTATTAATTAACTAGGTCTTTTTAGCCGGTATTGTCGGATTTTGGCATGAATACCACGATTATTAATTAATCGGGCATTTAGCCTAAAATCTTTTAATGGAGGCAGTTTATTTTCTTAATGATGACATGAATGCATTTATGCAGTTGTAAAATTAGGAATAGAAGAGAAGCATGCATGAAGTGCTAAAATTAAATAGGCAGAGTTTAGTTTATGTACCTGATTTAATCGACGGCCACTTCTTAACTCCAGGCTAAGCTCCTCGTTAAAGGAATATTAATTAATTTAATTTAAGTGACCAAATAACAAGGCAAGAAAGCAATAAAGCTAGACTAAAAAATGCAAAAAAGCAGTAAAGAATCGCAAGGAGCGCAAGGGAGAAGGAGCGTCCGCCAACACAGACTGAGTGAGTCAAAACGAAGACCCGGAGGCTGCTTTTATAGGCAAAAAAAATGGACTGTTCGGCAGCCTGTAGCCGAACTGTCAGAGGTCGAATGACTTAATCTCCCCCTACGTTAACCATGGAGGCCAAAGTAGCCAGAGCATCAGCAAACTGATTTTTGGCTCGCGGCAAGTAGTGGAAGGATAAATCCTCAAATTGCTGAGCCAATTCGTCCAAGCGTTGTAGGTAAGGAACCAAACGCTCTTCCTTAATTTTCCATTTTCTCAAAGCTTGGGAGACTATCAAATTGGAATCCCCGAAAACCTTGAGGACCTTTATTTCCTTATCCAAGGCTGCTTCTAACCCCTTTATGCAAGCTTCATACTCGGCTTCATAGTTGGTGCAGTCGAAATCTAATTTGACCGCGATTGGGACGTATTCTCCACAAGGAGTTTTGAATACGACTCCAACCCCATTTCCATGGTAGTTTGAAGCTCCATCAAAGTACATTTCCCAGACTTCACTTTCGAAGCTCAACAAGTCTTCATCAGGAAATTCTACCTCCGGCATTTGGTCTTCGATCGGTAATTCCGCTAATTGATCAGCCAAGGCTCCGCCTTTCACTGCCTTCCGTTGTACAAATTTTAAATCATAGGCTGCGAGCACCGAAACCCACTTAGCCATCTTACAGTCAAGAACCGGCCTCTCCATAAGGAATTTCAAGGGGTTCGATTCAGAAATAACGTATGTGGTGTATGACGAGAGGTAGTGCTGTAGCTTTGTACAAGCCCATACTAGAGCCAGACACAACTTCTCTATCTTATTGTATTTTAGCTCATATTCTAGCATCCTTTTGCTGAGGTAATACACGGCATTTTCTACCCTTGTATCTTCTGCTTGTTGAGCTAGCATTGCACCCATCGCTTCTTCTGTCACTGATAGGTACAATAGCAAAGGCTTGCCTAGCCTTGGTGATTGTAAAACTGGCGGGGATAACAGATATTGCTTGACTTGGTCGAAAGCCTTCTAACAATCCTCATTCCATTTGATTGCTACTCCTTTCCTGAGTAGTTTGAAAATCGGACCACAAGTATCAGCCAATTGATTAATGAACCGGCTGATGTACTGTAGCCTTCCCAGGAAACCCCGAACTTCTTTTTCCGTCTTCGATGCTGGCATTTCCAAAATGGCTTTGGTTTTTGAAGGGTCAATCTCTATGCCCTTCCGACTGACCATATGCCCCAGAAATACTCCGGATGTAGCTCCAAATAGACATTTCGCCGGGTTGAGCTTTAAATTGTACTTTCGAAGTCTAAGGAAGAACTTCTCAAGTGCTGTTGTATGTTCTTCAGCTGTTTTTGATTTAACAACCATATCGTCCACATACACTTCTACTTCTTTGTGAATCATGTCATGGAAGATGGTCGTTGCCATTCTTTGATAGGTTGCCCCGGCATTTTTGAGCCCAAAAGGCATAACCCTGTAGCAGTAGGTTCCCCACTCCGTGATGAATGCCGTTTTCTCTTTGTCTGGCAAATGCATCATTATTTGATTGTATCCGACAGCAAGATCGGTCAAGGAGACCATCTCGTGTCCAGCCATTTGATCCACCAACAAGTCAATATGCGGCAGGGGGAAGTCGTCCTTCGGACATGCTTTATTCAAATCCCGGTAATCCACACACATTCTGACTTTGCCATCTTTCTTCGGCACCGGCACAATGTTTGCTAACCACGTCGGGTAGGCGATGGGTTCTATGAACTTATTCTCCAGTTGCTTGGCTACTTCCTCCTTGATTTTCAAGGACCATTCTGTTTTCAGCCATCTTAGCTTCTGTTTTACTGGCTTAGCCTCAGGGTATACTGGAATCTTGTGCACCACTATTGCTGGGTCAATTCCAGTGATGTCACTTGCCCTCCACATGAAGCAATCGGCAAACTTCTTCAAGCATTCACTGACCTATTCCCTGTTTACACAGTCAGATGCAATGTATGTATGTTCATTTTCTTCTTTGCCAATTATTATTTTTTCCTTTTCATTTTTTATTTCATTTATTTGATTTTCATTATTTTTGCTTGGAAATGCTTGGAAAGATAGACACGCGGGGTAGTCAATAATTTGCAAGCCTTTATTAATTATGACGGAATCGTCCTCAAAAATTACATCAAATTTGAAGTCTGAATTTTCTAAATCCGACATAGATGACTCAGAACTGGAACTGGACTCTGATTCGGTTTCAGACTTGGGGTCAGACTCAGACTCGGTACAGGACTTGCTTACAGACTTTGACTCTAGGTTTGACTCGGGAGGGGGTTCATCAGCAGCGCGCTCCTCCTCGGTGTACCAGCTGGTGAAAGGCCCTTTGCACGGCTTGATCAGGCTCAGCAGGTCTTGGTTCCCATCACTTCCTGTAATGACTGCAACCTCATCAAAGAGACTGGGCTGCATGAAGTCTTCCACTTCCAGTTCAGTTATTGTTTCGGGCTTGTTGCCCCAGACATCGAAAAATATTTCTAACCCAGGCAGCATCTTCTTAGCAGTCGGGCAGCAAAATGGTTCTTGGAAGCCACAATAAGGAATCGTTTCTCCCGGTTTGCAGAAGTGACCATTCAAAGTCAAAAGGTAAGGCCGCATCTGTATACTCTCCTTCCTCCCCCTCCTGGTTCTCTCAGCACGGTCTTCATTGGTGGGCTCATAACCCAGTCCAAAGGTCCCTTCATTCACTGGACACTCCCAGGCTTGCATGTGGGGTATGTCTTTCCGGACCTTGCCATAATCATTCCCGACAGATAGGACATCTTCAGCATCAAAGGCACTATGCAGTTTATTTGCACCGTCCCGAAATCAAAGAGAATTCGAGAGTTTGCAGTCTTTCCTTCTATGAACTGCACAGTGTCATATTGAAATCCCGAGAGGGGCAAATTGGCAGTTTCAGGGTTGACCTCAAAGAGAGGCTGGCCCTTTGGCTTCTTGAGCTGGCTATAGTTATCCCCCTGAATAGTGATAACCTTATCCTCATAAGGAAACTTGACCTTTTGGTGCAAGGAAGAGGGCACTGCCTTAGTATGGTGTATCCATGGTCGACCTAGAAGTAGATTGAAGCTAGTTGGCACATCAATTACTTGGAATGGGACCTCCATTACAGCTGACCCAATTGTTAACTTCAGCGTAGCAACCCCCCAACACTTCCCTCCGGGTGCTGTCGCAGGCTTTGACTATCTGGTCTGATGGAATGAAGTCTGTTTCTTCCAACCCTAGACAGCTAGCTACCCTTAGTGGGCAGACATTCAATGCTGACCCATTGTCAATGAGAACCATGGGCAAAATCTTTTCTCTGGTCTGAACAGTGACATATAGGGCATTGTTGTGACTGCCTCCCTCCTTGGGTAAGTCATCATCAGAAAACCCGATGCTTTGCATCTTTAATGATTGGGTGAGGGTGGACACCAGCATTTCAGGGCTAACCTCCACCGATGTATGGAGTTGACTCAAAGCCTTGCAAAGAGCTTGGCGGTGAGGAAAGGATGATGCCAGAAGTTCCCAGATTGACACCCTAGCCTGGGTCTTTTTCAACTGCGAGAGTACCGGGTCTTCCTTTGGCTCATCTGCCCTCTGGTAGGGGTTATTTTGGACTTTGTCCAGGACTAATGGTTCATACTGTCTCCCGCTCTTGGTTATTGCATCGACCTCTCAGTTAGGTCATTCAGATCCAGGACACAGATTTCATTCATTTCTAAGAACAGCTCGAAAGGATCGATCAATTCCTGGTCAGAAATAATAGCATTTACCCCGTGATTTGGTAAGGGATTAGTGCTAATGTTTGGCTTACTCCTTGGAATAATTGAACCGTTGTCCACCAGGTCTTGGATGCGGTTCTTGAGCGTCCAGCACGCTTCAGTCTTGTGCCCGTATCCCTGATGGTACTCACAGTATTCATCAGCTCTGTAATTCCTTGGTAATGGGTTGGGTGGCGGCCTTGCTTCCAAAGGCTTGATGTAGTTTGCCTTGACGGCCTCTCGGAATACCAAAAGGATTGGCATCCCGAGATCAGTATATGTCCTTCTCGATTGACTGCCATTTCTCATATTTCCCACACGTAAAGGATTCGTGGGGGTGATGCTTGCCACTTCGTGGACTTTGCTAGCTTGGCTAGACTTCTTGTATTTTGAGGAACCCGAGTCTTCTTTCAGTTGCCCCATTTGAATTAAATCTTCTACCTTCGTAGCAGTGGCAATGAGCGACTGAAACATTGGTAGGTATTGAGTTTGTAGTTGTTGTTGGTAGACAGGCTGCAGGTTCTTTATAATTATGTCCACCTGTTCTTGCTCAGAAGGCTGGTTGATCATTTGGGCGGCCTTGGCCCTCCACCTCGTAAGGAACGAGGAAAAGGGTTCATTGTTTTTCTGTTTGGTGGTTTCCAGTTCCCTCCGAGTAACATCAACCTCCATATTATAGTGGTATTGCGTATTAAACGCATTGCAGATGTCTTCCCAGGTCTTCATTTTAGATCGATCTAGGCTGACAAACCACCTCAAAGCAGCACCAGTCAGTGATTGTTGGAACAACTGAGCAAGGAGCTCGCTGTTTAATCCAAACGGGTTAAGGGCACCCTCATACATTTTCAGGTGCATTTTGGGACAAGTGGTTCCATCAAACTTCTCCATATTGGGCATTTTGAACTTCGTGGGCAGTCTTGCTTCGGGAAACAAGGACAAGAAGTCCATGTCCACCACTTCCTTGTGTGTCTTAAGGGCAGTGATCGACCTTTCCAACAGTTCCAGTTTTTCTCTCATTTTCTAAGCTTCCAGCTCAGAAGCAGTTCTGGAGGGCATGTCATCCAGGTTAAGGGCAGGGTTTGTCGGATCAGCAGCAGGTCCCTGATTGGAGGTAGCAGGTCCACTCCCCCCAGCGGAAGCCCCATTTCCATTACCAACACCTAGCTCAGCTATTAGGGCTGTTCTCTGGGTAGCTAATGCCTCATTCATTCTAGCCTCCATTCTGGCCTCCAGTTGTTCAATGAGGTTTTGGATGTCAGAGATTGATGCCATTGATGCAGGTGGGGTTGTTGGAGTTGTAGGTGAAGTTGGTGAAGCTGGTGAAGCTGGTGATGTTGGTGATAGGACTGTAGGTGTGACTGGAACTTGGGTAGGCACTCGAACAACGGGTACCTGTAAGTATAAGGGTAGCTGGATTAGGTACAGTGGTTCGTGTATCAGGGTAGCTGATGTGAGGTAGATCGACTCTTTGTCCAACTGTGCATGACTAAAAAGAATATTCCATGTTCTTTTTAATGTGATGATATGTCATGAATGCGCACAACATCACGTCATACTTTATTTTAATGATATGATTCGTATCATTAGGTGCATACAGTCCTAAAGGATAAGTTCTATAGGCTATGACACAAATAGAGAATTGGCTTATTAAGGGACCCTTGAACCTTGAGCATGGATATACCTAACCACATGTGAAACAAAGAGTTTCGTGTGGGTCCAACAGTACGCATACTCATGGGCCACCCCCAAAAGGATTAGGGATGGTTTGCGGTAACAGGGAGGACGCTTTGGCTGTCCGTCGACATAATCAAAGAGACCTGCCGATCAGCGCTACTTGCTATCCAGACTCAGAAGTTTGAACAGAGAGAGAAGAAATTCATTTGAAATTCATTTTTTATGCAATGGAGAAAAAGATTCTCAATTCGTGCAAATAAATAAACAAATTTAAATGATTTAAAGTAAAGTTCAATTAGGTCCAAATTCTCCTTATTAAGCATTCTTAAAGAAAGAATACTTAATTTTTTTTGTTGGGGTACCCTGCAAAAACAAAGCATAGTAAAATAATACCCTAAAGAAGGGCAGGTTAGTTTACACAACAATCGTAGTCCACTTTATGCAAAATGATTACAATAGTCCCCCCAGCGGAGTCGCCAAACTGTGAACCCCTACCCCGAATGCTAGGCATATGATGCATATGACTAAGGGCAGAAATGCACGTGAGTGTGTGAGTCGCCTCCCTGTTTAATTATTTTAGGGTAAACTAGGAAAAAACCCTAAGTTGCTCCGATTTTAATAAACCTAATTACTAGATTAATTATCCCAATGTCTAAGGCATGGTTTGCGACCCCGAGGTGGATCCCGAGACCATGTCATGTTGATGAACTAACCAATGAATGCTTTGCTGGGTAAATGATGTAATTGGAGCAATGAAATGTTTGAGTGATTTTGACTTGCCGCTCGGGGTTAAATCCCAAACGTGCCTACGTACTTCCGTTTGAATGGAAGATCAAAGTCAACGTAGTTCGATAGGCCTTTTTAAAAGGGCTTTGAATGGGTATGCTTAATGCATGAGTGTGTGTATGCTCTGTGCATTTTGTTTAGGCATTTTGCCAAAGAATTGATTGATTTGATTAGGCATTTGTTGCCAAAAGTGTTGATTTAAGGCTTTTAGCCAAAAAGATTAATTTAGGCAATTTGCTTGCCAAAAGATGATTATTTAGGCGATTGTCGCCAAAATTGATTATTTGAAGGCTTTTAGCCAAAATGAGTTGATTTAAGCAATTTATTTGGCAAAGAGTGATTATTTGAAGGCTTTTAGCCAAAATGAGTTGATTTAGGCAATTTGTTTGCCAAAAAATGCTGATTGGACGATTATCGCCAAAATTGATTGATTTAGCGAATTTATTTGCCAAAAATGTGATTAATTAAGGCTTTTAGCCACAATTATTGATTAATTGGACTTTTTAGCTGAATTGTTCGAAATAAAGGCAATTGCACCGTAGTTATTAATTAACTAGGCTTTTTAGCCAATATTGTCGAATTCAAGCTTTAACACCACGATTATTAATTAACCGGGCATTTAAGCTTAATCATATTTAATTAAGGCAGTTTATTTGCCAAAATTGATGACATGAATGCGATTATGCAACAGTTTAATTCAGAATTGGAGCAGAAGAAGAATATGCATGAAAATGCTGAAATTAAATAGGCAGAGTTTCGTTATTACCTGATTTAATCGACGGCCGCTTCTTAGCTTCAGCTTGAAAACTCCAAATTAAGCTCCTCGTTTGGGGAATATTAATTTAGAATTTATTTAATTTAAGCGACCAAGTATCACAACAACAAAATAATAAAAGCCTATGCTAAATGCAGAAAAGCAGTAAAGAATCGCAAGGAGCGTAGGGGAGAAGGAGCGTCCGTCAACACAGACTGAGTGTGTCAAACTGAAGAAATCGGGGCCAATTTATAGGAAAACCCGGGCTGAGGGCGGCCGCTGCCGCCGGGTCCAGCGGCCGGCGGGCCGTGCCCCCTTGGCCGGCGGCAGCCGCCGCCGTGCCCGGCTGCCGGAGTCGCCTTAGCCAGCGGCAGCCACCGCCGTGGCCGGCGGACTGGCTAGTCTTTTCGTTCCTGAGGCTTTTCCGGGAGTTTCGGACCTCCAAAAAAATATTCTGGGACCAGTTCTGCGATCCTCGTAATTTTCCGGACGTTTCAAGTACCATATTGGCATACTTTCGGTGAACTTTCCGAACGTCCTCCGGTCCGGCCGGACTGTTTGCAGTCCGGGGAAACAGACTTTTTGAGCCTCAAAATTTGAGTATTCACAGGCATTATCTGTCGTCGACCGTTCCTTTTGGATTTACGGTCGACTATTTTCTCTCAAGTCCCTAACTTTTGCCTTAGAACAGAAGAATCTCCAAGCGGGATATTCGTTATTTTTATTTCATTGTATATATATTTTTTTGTATCCTTACTTTTTGCCTTGGAACATATGGCCCCAAGCAGGATTTAAATTTTATTTTTATTACAAATTTTGTAATCTCTCACTTATTTTCATATAATGCGAGAAATGTAAAAATACAAAGGTATCGCAACCCCCTTATATCTCCCTTTTCTTTTGGGTATAAATTCCCTAGAAGTGATTGCATTATATTATTCAAAACGAATTTGAGGTCCAGTCTCAAGACCAAGGTCAAATGTCCATACCGAAAATTAGCTCTTATTAATGCATGGTTGAAAAAGAAAATGTTACATGGTGCATAAATGTCACAACATATGTACAGTTTATAACATACAGGGGAACGGGAGTTGGAAAATGCATGCCTTCCAACCTTATTTCTCCCACACACGGATTCCGTTGGTATAAATTCCGACATCTATTTCCTAGGAATTGGTCTAATCTCGACAACCAACAGGGGGTTTTAAGATTGACGGTATAAACTCTCGGAAATGAATGCGGCATAATAACAGCAAACAGAATCGGGTGTACCTTAGGGGAAGTGACTAAGGTTTTTTGACTATGTGCATTGGCTTTAGTCTTATAGGCTTACAAAGTCTGGGTTCCGCAAACAGGATTCGGGCTTTGTTGGGCCTACTCCTTTTGACGCACCTTTAAGGTACTAGGCTTGCGGTTGGTAGTAATGTTAATTCTCGGATGGATGCACCTAAAACGCGAGGTTTAGGCTAGATCCACAGTCAAAGTTAACACCAGTACCGAAGGGTAATATGGGTAGAAAGTGGTGAGAAAAGAGAAATGCGGTATGAATGCAAAAATCCTAAAAAGGGAAAATAAAGCAATTAAGCACATACGGACGATTAAAAATTTTCCAACGGCTTTCTATTCAATTTTATTTAGAAAACTGTAGGCTTTAGAGTCAATTCCTAATTGCAACCACTTAGTTATTAAAAAAAAACAACCAAGGATTAGTGGATGCATATCCCCAGCAGAGTCGCCAATCTGTTTTTGCCCCGCCCCCGAGCGACGCGAAGAACGCTCGATTTTGGAATTATTATGATTATTATTGGAAAATGGTGACAAAACCTTTTAGGAACGCGATGCCGATAAATCGGTCTTATAAAATATTTTGAGTCGCCACCCATTTTTTTCGGCAATGGGACCGTTTCCAATTTTATTTTATAAAGAGTGACTCCATTTAAAACCCAATTTTATTTAAGACCAATTATTTTTAAAATACTGGTCAGGCGCACCATGTGCGATTCTAGGTAAGGGAATTGGGTACGTCGGCCCGTCGGAAGCCGATGCCCTGAAAATCGGCCTCTTTTTAACCTTCAATTTCTAATTTATTTTATTTTAGAAAAGTCGAATTATTTAATTAAACCCAACCCGAATAAATCGAACCGAGTTCCTATGTGGAAAATTAATTAATCGTCCCAAATAAATCCATTCATTGCATTCATAATCATTCATAATCACATCCATCATTCACCCATAACAACAATAATTAAAAGACCCGCTGTTACCTTATGGTTAAAGGCGGGCCACAAACCGGATTCAATAATACAATTTAAACAATATAAATAGTAAATCCTAAAATCTCAAAATCATAATAAATTAATTTGTTTGATTTGATTAGAACACAATCTGCCCATTATTGGTCATTTCTTGAATTAAAACTAAACATTCATTTTATGTCATGAAATTAAAATAAAATAAGAAAAGTATTCTGGAACCCTAGAACAGTTGCGTGAGGGAACTCCTAGTTGCGTGATGCATCTGTTTGTAACCTTATTAAGATTTCCAGTTTCATTAATTATTTATTTAAGACATAACATTAAATAAAAAACATAAAAACAAAATAAGGCTACGTCCATGAACAGTTCCGTCACGCGGGTGGTCCAAGCCAAGTCAAGTTCTTTTGGACATGAACAGTTGCATCACGCAGGTAGTAGCTGCGTGACGCAGCTTCTCTAGTCCGTAACTACCTTTCAAACTACTCTGAGCCGCCAACTCCAACTATCGTCCATGTACGATCCATACTAGATCTGACCAACTGCCCATCTTACCTCCTCTACGTTTTACGTGTTCTTTTTATTAACAGATGTTTAATATAGCTCAGAAACACTCAAAAATGGGCAAAATGTTGTTTAATCAACACCAAACTAACCAAATACTAAGAAAATAAGATTTTCCACAAATAAACAACTAAAAATGAAAAGGAAGGTTTAGATGGTTACCTAACCCTTAGATTCGAGGATTGCATACGGTTTAGATGATTTGGGAACAAGGCTTCACGATCCCAGAAGCGTTTAGTACCAAGTTTTAACAATAAGAACGTTTCTTTTCTTTCCTTTTCTCTCTTTTTCTCTTTTTATGTCTTTTTGATTTTTTTAAGTTTTCAATCTATATTTCTAATAGCTTGATCTTCCTCAAGGTAACTCACTGGAGTTCTTGGGGAAAACCCTAGCCGCAATGAAATTTCCCTCAGTCTAAAATGCCAAAGTCCAGAGAAAAATGAGAAAAAGTCCCGTTTAAAACACAAAATGTTGTATTTATATGGGTAGGGCAACAGAACAAAGCTGTGTCACACAGGTAGCAGCTGCGTGACGGACCCGCGAGCTGCGTGACGCGGCTTACTTTTCGTACAGTTGCCGCGTATCCATACAAACAGTGCAGACCGTTACACGGGCCTGTCCAAGTGATGTCATCCTGGTTAGAGTTGCGTGACGTAACTACTAGTGTCGTCATGCAACTTATAGCTGCGTGACGCAACCCTAACGCAGGTCAGACTCCTTGAACCGGTTTGATTCAATTTTTGGTTAAAAACACTTCTAGTTGAACCTGATTCCCTATTCCGTATCCTTATATCATCACCGGGTTAGGTGGGGGCATAAAATTACGCGTCAACAGGACCATGCAAGAGGACGACTCGTCAGGGGTTTTGGTGATGCCACTGATCAATTTCCACGTGATGTGATTATGTGAAGGTGTTAATATTTGTGACTGCTGTTGTTTTGTCATTTGTGTGTTGACTGCATGATCATATAACAAGTCAAAGAACTAGATTGATTTATTTATGCATGTATGTGATTGTGTGGGGTGAGAGAGTTATCTAACTCTACTCATTGAGTTTGGCGCTCACCCCTGCCTCTTTATTTTTTTTTTTGGGTAATAGGAGGAGAGAAGAACCCTATACACCCAACCGAGTCGAAATAAAATATAGAAAATTATTAATAGTTGTATTAAGCATGTAAATGTAAAGGACTAATAATTATGGAGATCCGCAATTGTATTCCAAATGGATTGTAGTTAAATAATATGGGTATATATATATTAATTATATGAATTGTATTTTTGATATGTTGCGGAATAAAGTTATTGAGCCTGAAGCCACAACTATGAATAGAATATAGGTTTAACTAATATAGGCTTACTACGGGCCTAGGAGACCTTAAGCCAACCCAGGTCCAGTGCCGATTCGGGCCTTGGAGACGAGTCGTGACAAAGGTGGTATCAGAGATTGAGTTGGGCCTTTGGAAGCAATTGCGGAACTTAGGAAATTGAATATAGGGCTCCTATGTTGGGATCGACTGTAACCAACAGAGGAGGTGTATTCTGGATTAAATTCCATTTTAGTGCAGGTGGACGTATTATGTACCAGGATGGAAGGAAATCTATATGAAACTTAGGATGAGAACCAAATTACATAATTAATAGTGAATTATAGAAAGGTCTGGGGTAACTGACGTTTATGAAATAGTTATTTCGAGTTTGCTAAATTGCCTCTACCCATTTGAAACAGAAGATCAGTTGGAAATTGGTGCAAAGGCCTGATCACCCAGTACACCTTGATCCAATGAGAGACACAGCTTCGAGAATCATTTGAAAATGTTTAGAAAATTAGAGTTTTAAAGATAACAAGAAAGTGCGTTTATTTGAACTATAATTTAAGAAAAATCTTTTATTATTTAATTACTGGAATTGTTTATTGTAAAGTTAGCAACTAATTGTTTAGGTTTACTGTTCTGACGACATGTCACAATTACTTGATTTTAAAGCTCAAATTATTCACAATGATTGCACACTTGATTTATTCTTACTATATTGTCTATCCCGAGGACTAAATTAGGATTATAGGTGAAGATAGAAATAAATAATAAATGGTGGGGTATATGAAGTAGAATAGTAATTTCAATTGATATAAAGATCAAATCCCAGAAGTGTTACAATTAAGGATAAAGAAATGTAATTTATAATATAAATTAAGGATTAGAAAAGTAGGATATAATACGAATGATCATAATAGATAAGAAATCCTTAATGATCCAAGGTGAAATTTGAGAAAGTAAAAGGATAAATTAACAATTAGTGCAACAGCGAGGAGAATAGAGAAGTATTGAAATGATCAAATAGAGTCAGATCTAGAGACGATAACTTGTGTCTAATTACAATAAAGGTACTTGATTGGTTGAACCTCGTCATATAGAATTTAAATGGAGTAATTAAAGCGATATAAAAGAAAAAGATAAGTAAATTGTAGGATTGAATGTGAAGAAAATAACTTAACTAGATGGTCATATTGGGTGAAGCAGGATATCTAAACATAATAAAGAAGCGGATAAAACGTCCTAGGAGAAATTAGTATGAAAGGTAAGATTTTAGTGTTTTAATTAGAATTTCAAAAAAAAGGGGCTAGTGAATTGTCACGACCCGTTGCTGGACTAACACTAGGGCCAAGGTAAGCTTAAAGACTCTGAGGCCCGTATTAAGCCTAAATTACCAAACCCATACACGCCACACACAAAATCTTAGGAACAATAAGCCCATATAAATTAGAATATATATGTATATATCTAATAATCACACATTACCGGCCCAATCTCAAATATCTTGAATAAACGTACTTCGGGCCTAACAATAATACATCTCGTTAATAATATAGGCTACTGATAACACATACACTTAGAAAGATAATTGAAACATTCTTAAGTTCATAGGATAAAATACTCTATTAATATAAGACTAGAAGTATATATAAAATACTCTGTTTTATACTCTATTAATATCAAACAGAATAAATAGATTTTTGTACACTCACAATTATATTAATTCCAGGAATTAAGAAATTTCTTTTCTAACTCTGCGGTGAAAGAAACAGAGCTTTAACCGGGATATAGAAGAATCTACTTCCTGAAAGGTTAAACAAAAGAGATGTGAGTTTAACAATGACTAATAATTATTGCACAACTCATGCATTCACGCGTATGTGTAAATATCTCAATCTAGTCATTCGACTAGTTATATGATCATGTAGACAGTCACACAAATGGCATAATAACTTTACATAATCACATCACGTGGAAATTAGTCAGTGGCGTCACTGAAACCCCCGATGAGCCGCCCTCCCACATGGCCCATCCTCTCATGACGTGTGCACCAGGGAAGTCGATCCCCCATACATGGCTGACCTGTCTAATCCTCACTTCACCAGCCCTCTCATTTTTTTATACTCTCTTTTCTTTTTCATACCAACAGGAGGCCACCCTGTGGTTTTCCATATCTTCTATATTATATCATCAAGTGCACACGGAGGCGCCGATCTCCCTATACATGGCCGATGGTATCGCAGACCGCCTTACAAACCCATAGTGACCCATTTCATCCCAACTCCATACAAACAAGGCATAGCAATGTCACAACACAAATAATCAAACACTGCATGTAAATGCCATATCAAGTAATTAAACACTAGCATGCAAGAACTCAAAAAAAAAAACATTCATATACCAATTCAAATAAATACAAGAGTATTAAATAATAATATAATATAATAATTGGTTCTTGAAAAATAAATACACAAATAATAAATAATAATATAAATAAATAAAGAACTTTATTTTAATTATATCAAGGTGTAGAATTAATCTAAATAAGCCTGTTAACTTAATTATTATATATGATTAGCCTAAATTCTATCAAAATTTCGGTGGAACCTTCCTTAGAAGTTGGGCTACACCACCCGCTTAAAACTATAATTCATTCATTTAATTATCTACTCCATTCACACAGCTCATCCGTCGGGCAATCAATCAAATCAACCCATCCACCTTAGACAACATTTATTAACCATCACACACACATATATGCACTTAGTAACTCTGAATTCTAAACCAATTAATCAACAAATTAGATTAACCTTCGAGCATGTTCCAATGATTTTATTATGTTCTGTAACTAATTTCCAAATAAATAGACAATTTATAAATAAAACTCGTTTGATAAGTTAAATACAAGTACTCTCATTTGATAGTTTCTAGGCTTCTAATCATTATGAAACTCCTCATTACACCTTTACTTCATCATCTTTGCTTCAGGTATAAACCTCATTTATTTATGCATTCGTTAAAAATTCTATACTAGCCACCAAGAACCAATGCTAATTTAAATTAAAGTTTAAGATGTACACCTACTAAGTAACTCAACTCATCCTTAAACATATACCAATTCTATAATTAGTTTATCTAACTGACCTCAATTATTTGAAACAATGGTTGCCCGCCGAAAGAAATAAGTTCTTCTCAGCCCAACTCATATACATTGTACAAATTGATTCATGCCATATTCTAATATAATCATAATTTCTAATAGTTGAATTTTAAGTTCAAGTTCTCCCAAAACCTCCAATTAATTCACAAACTTCAAACCTAATATTTCAAAGTTTTGCAATTAACTATTTATCTGAAATCAACTAAATTACCCAATAAATTTAAATTGGAATTTATACCAAAAATTAGGAACTGGGCCTTAGAGCATACCAATTACAAATCGAATTATGATTCCACTCTCCGCGTGATAAGAAGATCATTCTTGGGGCTCGCCGGAGACTCGCCAGTCGGTCGCCGTGTACGGTGGTCGGAGAACCGACCTATGTTAGATTTTCACAAGGTTTACACCAAGACGTCAAAATTTGTGAGGAGCTCGAATATACGCTCAATTTGACCTGAGTGTGTCTCATTTGGTCGAAAATCCGCTCTAAACATTTAGTTAGTCGGCCCCCCCTTTTTGGGGTTTTTCCGACTCAGGCCAGCACACTCGAAATTTAAGCCATAAAATGAAAGATGAGGAGGAGGAGAGGCCAGTCGCACTGTCTCATGGCTTAGAGTCGCCAGAAAGTGAACGGAAAAATGGAGAACACGCTGTGCCGATCGGAAGGAAGTCGCGGCTTCACCCGCCATTGCTGCACCTGCCGGAGATAGCAGAGGAGAGGGAGAGACAGCGGAGAGCAGTGGTGACATGGAGAAGGTCCGGACGATCCGACTGGCCTCCGGTGGTCGAAAAATCGAAGAAAAGGGGGAGGGGAGCGCTGCTGGGTTCGCATTAACGGGGGAGAGAAGAGAAAAGAAAGGAAAAAAAAATCAAAGGTTTCAAGACTATTCCGATTCGATTCAAATCGATTTGGTCCAATTCAGTGATTTGACTCGATTTTTGCTTGGTTTACAGATTTTTCAATTGGTTTCTTGAAAACTCAAACTGGTTTACAGGTCTAGTTTAGCAATAATTAAATATTTTTGTTAAATTTCATTGTTTAAAATTTGCAATTAAAATTTTTAAATGCAAAATTTTTGAAAAAGATTTTTCAGATCGTTTCATGAATAATTGGGCAAAAGTTTAAAGCTAAAAATATGGTTAAAATGGAGAAGAACATAGATGCTGCAGGAAAACTTGATGAATTAAGTGAATTGGATTTATCTAGGTAGAGAGGTAAGTAGAAAGGGCTAATATTATTTATTAATCTAAATTGTCAGGAGGATGATTAGTACCTTGCTAGTCGAGTGAAGTTGAAGAGATGAATTTTATTAGACAAAAATCATTGAGAATATTTTAGTTTTAAGGAAGAGGGTCATTAATCATAAGAAATTTATATAAGATCTTCTTTAAAGAATTAAGCACTATATTAGTACAAGATACTAATTAAAGACCATAAAAATTAATAGAAATTTGGAAGAGGATAGAGGTCAAAGACAACTCATAATGATTAAGTAGAGATTGAAAATTTAGAATAAGGAAATCTAAGAAGTAATGATCTTAGGATGGAGTTAAAATTTTTTTTTGAGAGTGATGGTTTTATGTCATACATTCATGTACCCACCATCTAAACTCTTTTAAGGACAAGACTCAAATGAGGTTGGGTACACAAATGGGACATGAGAGATAAAAAAAAGGATTTAATATCAATCAAGGATCTAAAGAACTTGGATAAGACTAGTGGATGTTAAATAGTGTAAATGGCAATGGTGATTATATAGTCAATTAAGTTATCTGCTGTGAAATACTAGAATAAATAGTTAGAAACGAATCATGAAAGAAGTAAAGACCAAATGTAAGAATTATGCTTAGGAGACGAAATTGGAAAAAATTTTAAATGTGAACCATTTTACTTAGTGGACTAGTGGCAGTGAATGGAATAGTAATAATGGAGACTAGAATGTCCCTGGTTTAAGAAAATCATTGATGGCCGAAATATGTGATAGTAGATTTTGAACTAGATGACTTAAGGATTGTCCTCATGGAGATAGACAATTTATTTATTTGTTAAATACGAAAAGGTTTTAGAAAATACAATGAGCATTGATTTCCAAACTTCATGAAAACATTTTTATACTACCGTTGATATTGGTCTTAAAATGAAATAAAAGTTAAATGCAAATTTCTATTAAAAGAATTTCAAAGTTATGTATGTGTAACATGCCAAAGTTTTTAAAAGTGGAAAGGAAAAAATAAATTATTTTATTTTTGAATAGTCAGTTACCCATGGGCTCTTTAAGTGATCTACATAGACTGTGGTTGTCAACTCAATAGTCAAGGCTGAGCATTTGTCGAATTTTTGATTAAACGATCAATCCAATAATTCATATCGGTGGAATGATGTATATTGGAAAAATTAATAAATGAGAACTCTTAAATTGCTCAAAAAAACCCTTAGTAGACACATTTGATGAAGTTCCTATTATGAAATAGCTAGTGTCGTAGACTATTACTATGAATGAATCTATTGAAATAGGAATTTTCTTAGGAAAAAGAGATACAATATCAGTAAAACTTAGGGACAGATATACTAAGAACTGAAGCTTTTAGTACTATGCCTTGTAGACTATAGTAAATTGTGTCAAATAAAAACTAGAGGAAATTGATATTTAAATTTAAACTTTCAGGTAGTTTAACTGATCATAAGAGAATTATTCAATTTTAAGGAACACCTTGGAGTTAATAAGTATGTTAATAATATAAGACTTAAACTTGTGGCAATTAATTTTCTCTCGGGCCCTTCAATAAATACCAAATTAATAAATTGATACCCTTATATGATGACTGGTAAAAAAAAGGGGGGGGGGGAATTGGAAGTTGATCCTTCAGTGAGACAACATCTGTGACTTAAATTGGTTAGGAAGCCATCATAAAATGGTAATAGTAGTAGGGGAAAACACTGATTAGCTATGCAGATAGAGGTTTAACGGAAAGATTAAATAATAGGATGCATATGGTAGAATTATGGTGAAATTTAGATGGTGCAGAGGTTATTCTTAGAAAACCCCCTCAATCAATTATTTCAGTTTGAAATTGGTTAGCATATAGAAGAATAAATTATAGTGAGTTTGATGAGGAAGCGACATATAAGTGCTCAAATACCAGAGATCTTCATTAGATAAGAGCTATAGGATTATTGAAATTACCAACTAAGTGGCTCAAGATTATACATCAACCTGAAGTTGAAGGTACATCTCATATTTGGCAATCATATAGTTTAGGGAAATGAATAACTATTAAAAATATATAGAGGAATGTGATCAAGAGGGTTAAGGTTATTGGTAGGAGAAAAGGATTTGGCAAAGACCTGTTTTGAGATTTTAAGCAATTGACAATAACTGTAAAGAAAGGAATTAAAAAATTGTATCTTAGCAAATGGTTTAGAATAACCTGAATGGCCACTTGAGGGTTGAATGACTTGATGGAATATTTGGATGATAAGGTAGTATTAAGGTCAAGGCTTAAGCTTTTTATTGAATATCTTCGAATTGATAGGTAGTTGGTAAGGTAAATAATTATGGTGTGTAGTAAATGTTAGGTTGAAACACTGGTAGTTAAATAAATCATGATTAACAATGTTCTGTAGTACGAAGGGAACAAGCAAACAAAATAATGAATAAGAGTAATCTAATATCTTTATAATGGATTAATAAGCAACATAAGTAGAATGGAAGGTTATCAAATGAGATTTAGGTCGTGAGCTGAAACGCACACTATTAAAAGATATTATTATGAAAGTTAATTTTTAGTGATAAGTATTAAAGCAACTTAAGGAATAAGCATCAAAAAGAGAAATTGATAGTTAAGTGGAAAGTGTGAAGATCCTTATAGAAGTGAGATAGCTAAGGAGTGTAGTGATCTGAGAGCTATCTAACAGCTGAGCTAGTCTATGGTAAGGATATTATAGGAACAACCGAATTTGTGTAGATAAGAAACAAACATAGTGAATCCAGACTGCACTGTGATACTATAGACAATGAAAGGTATAGAGAAAGATTTTCTAAGGATTTCAGTAGCTCACTGATGATAACAATTGGAGGTTAAGGTAATAAGCTTAAGTTTCTTATAAGCTTTAGCTAAGTGGTAATAAATAGTCGAACGAATTTTATTCTAAATATGATGAAATTTTGATAGCTAGTTTCAGGATTTGGGTTACTATGAAAACTTTCCTCTATTTATTCCTTGATGTTAACCAAATGATGCTTATTATCTATGTTATATAGTAAGAGCGGAGGAGACAAAGTATTATGGTTCCTAGTTAATGATATGGTTTGGCATTAATTAACAGGAAAATCAGTACCTATATTAGATATAAGTCTGAAATTATGAGTGTTTCATCCTTTCCGACCAATGATTTTTGGTTTATGGGCTTGTTAGAGAGAACCTTTCAATCTTGTAAAGAAATGACAATTTTTTTAAGGAAACATATTGCTTTCATTTCATGCTCTCCTTCCCAATAAAAGTAACATTCAATTTACATGAAACTAGTAACAATCTCATATGCGTAACTGCATAATTGCATCCTTATTTCTTGTTTACTTCTAAATTCGACGACGAATTTTTATAAGGCGGAGACTGAAACGACCCGAAAAATTTTTTTCAAAAAATTTTTCATTTAAAAATTTAAATATAAATGCTAACCAATTATATTATAGGGCATTATTATATTTAATCATAATAAAATTAATGTATTGTGAATTTATTTAATAAAATTATCATAAATATATATTTTATATTTGCTAAACCAAATTCTAAATTAAACTAAACCCTTTGACAAACCCATAAATCAATTGAAAACCAAGCTTAAACCATGATTTGAACCATACCAGACTCGAATCGACCCAAAATCCCTCAACCAATGAGAAGAAGAGAGACTCAGCGTCTCTCTCCCTCTCTCTCGCCATTTCCTCTCTCCCCGACAGGCCCCTCCTCTTTCTTCCCGTTCTGCGGCCACCGACCACCAAATCCGGCAAATAAATACTCTAAAAACATCTACTCAACGTAAGGAAGAAGATTATGGCTTTGATTTGAACTGAAACTATGTCGATTTTGAGGGGGAAGAGCTTGAAGTTTCGGCCACTGTAGCGATACCTTTCTCTGGCGATTCACGGCGTTTCAGGCAAGCCCAGAGTGCAAGGTCAGTAGCAAACAACTCCTCTCTTCTTCTTCTTCTTTCATTTGAGGGCCTGCCGCCGACTATAATAGCCAGACTAGAAAAACCCAAAATGGGTATCACCGAACCTTTCTAGTCAATTTTCAGACAAATGGTTCACACCCACCTTGATTTGATCACATATTAGCTATCCTCTTGTCGAAACGAATAAAATGATGTATTGTTTGTTAATTTTGGTGAAGGTTTGATTTTTCGGTGACCTGCCGGCAAGGCTTCGGTGAGGCTCAGAGGCAGAATCTTCTCCTCTTCACGTTGATCTCGAATATGTAACCCTATTTTTCATTGTTACACCTTATAACCCAATTATGCATTTTCCCTTTAGAAATCAATTTGAATTTATTTCCTTATTTTACAATTATTTGATGAGATTAAATAAAAGTTGTAATTAGTTAGAAAATTATTTAACTTAGTTAATCCAAACCAGAAATTTAAGAACCTAGATTGCTATGGGGTAAGAATATTATTTTTGGTACCTTAAGTGCTAAAAAGAGATTAATGGGAAGCTAAGTATTTTAATAAAAATTACTAATTAAGTATATACATATTATCATAGTATGAACTAAATCTGTGAAAATACCTTTGCTTTGAGTTGGGATTAATTGCTGATGTAAATAAATTGATTCAAGTTGATTTAATGATGACATAACGGAGGAGGCTTTGATTAAGAATTTGAGCGATGGACGGGCTATGTGTTGATGTGTGCGACGTATAAAATTTGGATAGTCTAGTTTATAGAGAAAATATTGCCGGATTTTCGGCAAAACACTTAATAAAGAAATTAGTTATATCCTTAATAGGTGGTAACGATTAAAATTTTTAGTATTATTATTATTATTATTATTATTATTATTATTATTATCATTATAAAATATTACTTACCAAATAACTAGAAGCTTTATTAAAAGTTATAAATTAGAATAAATAAATAAATAAGTTCTAATTTATAACTTTTAATAAAGCTTCTAGTTATTTGGTAAGTAATATTTTATTTATTTATTTATATATATATTATACTGTTCCTTTATTTATTTATTTATTCTAATTTATAACTTTTAATAAAGCTTATATATATAGTTTAGTTCGATAAGTTAGATAAGCGACTGGTAACCAAAATTAATAAATGAATGCGAAATACAGTTCTCGAATTAGAAATCTTATTTCGAATTTTCTTCTTTTTTTTAGATGCTTACAACGTTCCAAAATGTCAAGGCAAAAGCTGAAAGAGTGCAGTAACAAAGATAGTCCTTTTAAGGACAATGAAGAACTGTGAGTAGTGTTAGATAATTCTTATCATCCACTTGCATTTGCATCCCTGCATACACGGCTAAATGCTAGACATGCATTACTTAGTAAATTGTTATTTTGTGTTGCATTATTTGTTACTATTGGAAATGGTTTGATTAGTTGTGATGTGCTTCATGTTTGATTGCTTGTGTGGAGTTGGGATGAAGTGGGTCACTGTTGGATTTGTGAGGGCGGTCTATGATACTGTCGTCCATGTATGGGGAGATCGGCGCCCCCTGTGTGCACTTGATGATATGGATTATATGGAAAATCACATGGTGGCCTCCTGTTGGTATGGAAAAGAAAAGAGGGTATAAAAAAAATGAGAGGGCTGGTTAAGCGAGGATTAGACCAGTCGGCCATGTATGGAGGATCGGCTCCCTAGTGCACACGTTTGAGAGGGCGGGCCATGTGGGAGGACGACTCGTTGGGGGTTTTGGTGATGCCACTGACCAATTTCCACATGAGGTGATTATGTGAAGGTGTTAATATTTGTGATTGCTGTCGTTTTGTTATTTTGTGATTGACTGCATGATCATATAACTAGTCGAAGGACTAGATTCATTTATTTATGCCCGTGTGTGATTGTGTGGGGTGAGAGGGTTATCTAACTCTACTCATTGAGTTTGGCGCTCACTCTTGCCTCATTTTTTTTTTTTAGGTAATAGGAGGAGAGAAGAATCCTATACACCCATCCGAGTCGAAATAAAATATAGAAAACTATTAATAGTTGTATTAAGCATGTAAATGTAAACGACTGTAAATTATGGAGTTCCGCAGTTGTATTCCAAATGGGTTGTAGTTAAATAATATGGGTATATATATTAATTATATAAATTGTATTTTTGATATGTTGTGGAATAAAGTTATTGGTCCTGAATCCACAACTGTGAATAGAATATAGGTTTAGCTAATATAGGCTTACTACGGGCTTGGGAGGCCTTAAGCTCACCCAGGTCCTAGTGCCGGTCCGGCCCTTGGAGACGGATCGTGACATGCTCATTTAGTATTCGTAGTTTATACTTGTTTGTTTTCATATACAATATTAACTATTTATTATAATTTCTCTCTTATATTGTGTATATCCTTTTAATGTTAGAACTTTTTCTTTTTATTGTGATACATAAATAGTTAAAAATAAGTTATATGTTTTAATCAAGTTAAATCTACCTGAGTTTACATGATTTTAATAATTTATATATCTTTAAAGTTTAAAAATTATTTATAAATTTTATCAATTTTAAAAAAATAAATTCAAATATAATCAATTTAATAAGTCAAAACTCTGAACTCTAATGAACTTTTGCTTGTACTAAATTTCTAAAGAATATATATATGAATTTAAATATAAATTATATAAAATTTATTTAGACCAAATAAGATTCAAATAAAGCCGTTAAATTATGCTTTATGTTTCATAGAACCTATGAATAATGACTAAAATTTTAATTTTTTACATGTTTGACCAAGTAAGAATATCATTACATATGATATTGTAAAGAAATTTTGCTTTACAATCTTTAAACAAGTGGTTTTATGTAATAAAATGAGGGAGGACATTTGAAACTAATTTTAGGCAGGTGAACATACACGATCACTTTAATTTAAAACCACACCGAATTAAATCAAAATTAAAGTGAATTTTCAAAAAGAAAACAGTTTAAAATTAAATATAGTTCACAATCTAATTAGTTCAATCGATTTTATATGCACTTTTAGGTTGGTTAATTTAAGCCTTTTACTAAAAATAAAGACTGAAAAAAAAAATTCAATTTATCCATGCAAAATAAAAAACTAGCCTAAATCAGTTTTACCCAATATTTTAATATCCTTAAAATTAGAAAACATCCATAAAATTAAAAAGGGATATAAGTTCTCATTTTTTGGAGAAATCTTACATCATTAATTAATATAATATTTAATTAGTTGATCTAATAATAATATTTTTTTGAACACATTGAATAACTCCAACTAAGTGCAAAGTAGGCAAAGTTCTCCTTATTATTTATATTCATTCTCTTCCTCAGCCTATTCTTAGTTATTCGATATGAGATAAATGGTTTAAATGTGTGTTTGTATGTGTATATTCAAGAGAAGATTAAAAGAAATATCAAATTTCACATAAACTATTAGATCAATTAAATATTTATTATTCTTATTATTGCATATATTTTTTTACCTTTATTGCATAATCCAAGTATTTCTAAGAGTATTATAAAAGAAAATATCACATATTCATTTCTATAATAAAAAAAGAAAACTATTAGATAGCTATTTTTTTATTTTAGATAATTGTCTATAAGAAAAAGAAAGTGAAGGAAAAAATTAATTAAATATTTTCATATACACCACTTTATCATGAAATTATAATATTTTTACCATAGAAAGAACTAAACAAAATTTAAATATATGAATATTTGTAAGTAATAAAATTTTAAAAATTTATATTTAAAAATTTATTCTATTTAAAAATTTATTTTTGAAAATATATTCAGTCAAATCATATAAATATAAAGAAAAAATAATATTAATAAAAAAATATTTTTTTTATTTTTATCTCCCTCCTAAATAAGGTACTTTAAATTATAATCAAAATAAAATTAAATAGAAAATAAATTTGAAATAAAATATAAAATATTCAAATGTCTCATTATCATATATATTCATTAAAAAATAAAATTAAAAAAAAATCTTAAAATTTAAATTCTTAATTATCTATATGAATTTATTTAAAAAATAATTTTTATAAATTATATCTAATGAACTAATAAACTGTACTTTATATATAGCAATAAAAATTGGTTAAAAAATAACATTTTCTTTTTCCGAGCTATTGAACTTTTACACATCACATCAAAATAAAATTTGCCGCCAACATTAAAAAGTAAAAGGATTCAGGTGTCCAAACCCACGATATTAGTCTAAAATCCTGAAACACAACATTTATGAATCAAATTAAAAATTTTATAAAATTAATATTTTAATCCTGCAAAAAATTATTTAAATTCTAATTATCTAATGACAGGGGTTAAGCTTTCATAAAAAAATAATTATAAAAATAAATTATTTGGCAATCAATTTTTATAGATATATAGAATCTAAATCAGGTTGTTGGAGCCTTCGGGATAAACCCAGTCGATCTTATTGCAAAGTATATACAATGTAGCAAAGTCTCAATTTTGTTTTGTGAAGATTGAATAAATCATCTTCTTCCCGTTAAGAGTTTTCTTCACTTTCTACCCCGGCAACACCAAATGTGTGCTTCAATTTCTCTTGCTTTTCATCTATTCCTACATGTAATGCTTGCTATATGTCAATTTGGTTCATGAAATCTTGGTTTCCTTTGTTTTCTTAGCTGCCAAACAGATAGTTAGTCTTATACATGGCCTAGTAAATGATAAACTAGCTCAAGCATCAACATTGCATTTATTTAGTTAGAGACTTAATCAATTTTATTTATTTTTTGTTTAATATTTAGTTTGTAACTAAGGCTTCCCTAAGAAGCATAAAAAGTGGATTTTTTTTTTTTTCACTAAATTGAGGGCAATTGTGCCTTCTGCTTATGTGTGCTATTTTATCTTAGCTTTTTCTCCCTATCATCATTTTCGTATCAGTCCATATATGTAGCTGACTAGACAAAAGTGGAATCCATTCAAGTGAGTCAAATTTCTGATATTCCATTTAACAATAAGAGCTTGATTATATTTTTTAAAAAGTTCAACTACAAATGTTTTCTGTTGCTATAATACTCTGTAATATAACTTGTTGGCTTGAAATCAAGAAAATCCGATCTTGAATTTAAAGAGGATCTACATGATTTTATTTTAAATTAGCACCTTACCATTCTACCCAAAAGGCCTTATAATAGCCTAAAGTTTGTTTAATATTATATGCACCTTATCGTTATTTCGTTTATTCAATATGGAATTTACTTAAGATGTTACATGCACCCCTTTGAAGGGACTCAACATTCTTGTTAAGGTTTGTCTAACCACTAGAAAAGAAGAGCTGAGTTTGATACCAATTGTAATAGCTTAGCCTACTGCAATATTATTCACTCTGGATAAAGCCTATTCCTCCTCTATCTTGAATTTGGATACGATTTGCTCAGTTTTGTTTTCGGGCAGAGCAGGACTACACAACCTAAAAGACCTCATAATTTTCTAAAATTTATTCAACCTTATATCCTTATCGCTCTTGCACTTATCCAAATATGGGATTTGCCTTAAACTATTCATGCCTTTTGAACAGAGGGTAAGACTCTACTCAAACATAAAACTGTGTAAATTCTATCTAAACCGAGGATAGGATAAAATTGGACTTGATTTAGTGTGGACAATATCGGCATGCGCTTGCTATTACAATTGGCATTAGAGCTAGCTCTTGCTTCTCTATCAGGTGGTGGCCAGCTATGATACTAAGTCCCTTAAGAGGAGAGGGTGAACGTAACACCCTAGGCAAATTCCACATTGAATAAGTATAAAAGTGATAATATTGGATATAAGCTTGAACAAACTTTAAACCATTGTGAGGCCTTTGCTACGCTATCCATAAACAAAATCATGGGATAGAGTTAGGCTTGATCAATAGCAAACAATATTGCAGAGGGCTTAGTTGTTGCATAACTTTATTTGGTAGTTGTGAAATTATATTAAATTAGATGAAGGTGCTTACATTGTGGGAGTTACTTTGTATTTGTGATTTATAATTTATAAATTGTAATTAGACACAATTTATTTTATAGATTCTGAATTCTTCTGTGGTTTCTTCATTTTATAATCATGCTATTTTAAATCTTCCATTTGAATGCAAATCTCTGATAATTATCATAAATTTTTTTTATTAATTTAGTTTTTTAATTATTTTTCTATAAATTATCATAAATATCTAATCTTTGCTTTGACCAATAACACAAGTACCAATTTATCCTAAATTTTATCTTAGCTTACCCATATATAAACCTCCCATACGTAATTTCTTAGCTTATCAATTTATACTAATTTTTTTCTACTAACTTTATACTAGGTTTTTTAGAATATACATTGCACATTATTTATCCTCATTAGTACTTATTCATGATTTAATTTTTTCACATGTAATACCTACTTGTGATTGAATTTTTTTTTTTTTTACACATAATATTTCTTTTATATACTTTGTGAAATTATAAACCGTCTATACATATCACTCATCATTTGAGAGCATAATGACATATTGAAATTCAAACCAAAAAAAAAAAAAAAAATGCTACTTGATTGAAGAAATTTTCAATTAATAAAATGTTAGTTTCTTACTTTCAAAATGTCTGATTGAAGAAAGTTATTGAAATTTGAATTTAAAATAATGCCAACATGTATTGATATTGACACTGTGTTAGCCACATCTAAGTTCTTTGATACAATCCAACACTTATTATTTGCTCAGTTAGCTCTGAACTGATTAAAAATTAAAAATATAAATTGACAGATTAATGATTAAATTATAATTGTTTTTACTTGAACTTCACAATTGAAGTAAGAGGTTTAAAAATTTCATCATGTTTAATAAGATATCCTCGTAAGAAATAATTAGAACAATAGTGTCTTAATTAAGAAAAAAAATAATGATTAATAGAAATCAATTAACTCATCTTAACAAATAAAATTCAAAATTCAAATTCATACTTTAAATAAGAGACATCCAAATAATTGTAAATAATTATCACTTAACCTAGTATATAAATTCTTGTACAATTAAAGAAAACAAATAACAAAATAATAATTATATTGATATTGTAGCATATAATAAAGTAATAATAATAACAAATAATGTTTATAAGCTAAAAATATAGTACTTCGAAAATTATGAGTAATGTCATGAAAGTGAATTTAGCACTTGAATTATATAATAACAAACCATTGACAGTGAAAGTAAAAAAAAAGGGTCCTATCCTAGATGGCTAAAACAAATAAAACATTTATCCTTTGTTTTAATGAGATTTTTGTTTTAAAGGAAGATAAATAACTATGAAAAATATATATGTAGGAAAACTATTTTCTCTTATTTGGAAAAGAGGAAAATATTGAAGGTAGTAATATTTTACTTATTTTACGTATTTTCTACCTGGACCTCCACATGTTTTTAATCTCACCAATTTGAAGAAAAAATAATGAAAAAAAATAAGAATTTCACTTATTTTTGTTAGATTACTCAAATATCCTTAAATAACTAGAATCACATTTTATTATTTAAAAGTAAGTGAGAATATAGTTGTCAATTTCTAATGATAATTTTTCCCCCTCTAAATTTTGCCATTCTCAAGGAAAGAAAAAATAAATTTATTTTCTTTTCTTCATTATATTCAAATACAAAAGTAGTAAATGATTTCGGAAAGAAAATTGACAATTCTATATTATTTTTCTCCATTATTTTCCTTCCTTTCCTTTTGAGTGTTAGTGATGATTTCTTTTCTAGAAAAAATAAACACAAATATATATATATATATATATATATATATATATATATATATATATATAATAAGTTTCTTAATTAACAAATAATTATAACTGTTAATTAAGATAAGATAAAACTGTCATAATAGGATTTTTTTTTTTCAATAGATTATTAAAGCAAATAAAGCAATATTTACCTCTTGTTTGGAATAAATAAATTTCACTAAAATTTTTAGAATTCATTTATAAATCCAAATTTTTGTGTTTGGTATGAAAGAAAATGAAAATTTTAATATAACGGATTTGAATATCACTAAACCAAATTTACCAAAAATAATGGAATTTCCAAATGAATTTCATAAACTTAAAGAATCCAAAATTTTATAACAAAACTATTCATTCTCCTAGCCTTCTAAAACTATTATGCAAAGGGTCTTTTAAGAAATAAAAGCAATGAATTTTTAATTTTGAATTTATTTGAAACAAAAAAAATTTATTTACAAATGAATTCCACATTTTAAATTTGTTACAGAACATTAATGTTATAGCTCAAATTAATAACATTTTCCATAAATTGACATTAATACATCATATAAATAAATAAATAAATAAAAAGTAATTATAGGCCAAAGTGAAAAGTTATATTATAGAATCAACGATTCCAATAAATAAATAAATAAACAAAAATCGTATAGTATACATTAGATTTTTAAAGTTTAGTTTAAAAAATGTTGAATATATAAATTCATTATTGAACTTTGCAATTTTAACTTTGTGGCACGTTAAACTTTGCATATGACCTATCGTGCACTTGAACTTGTAAGTTTTGATAATATCATACACCTTTTGACACAAATGTCAATAATTTTTAGAGAGTTTTTTACTTTAATCTGTAAAATATCAACTTAATATGAGTTAGCATGACTTTTGGAACAATAATTTTCATAAATTTTAACTTTTTAATGAGTGTCTAATTGATCTATTTTACAAGTTGAAATGTTAAATAAAATAATTTTTAAAATCGAAGTGTTTAATAGATATAATTTTATAAATTGAAGTGTTTGATAGGTCAAAGTAAAAGTTAAGGGTAACACAAGCTTAAAGTAAGAAAGTTTAAAGGTAAATTTATGTATTCTGCCGTTTAAAAAATGTCATTTTGATTGAAACTATCAAAATAATGTTACTTTTATTAATGATTTACTTAATTACCTTATATATGAATTTTTCAAATTCAGATTCACTCTCTTTGTATTGTCGCTTTCTTTCACTTTAAAGTTTCAATGGTAGGCATAAAGTCTGCCTCCAGCGGCTGGACTGGCGTCAGAGTCATCATTATAGGCAATTGCTTCACCGAAAAATCGAGCTTGACTGTGGTAATCACTTTGTCTTTTTGTTTCATTTCTTCTTCTTCTTCTTCTTCTTCTTCTTCTTCTTTCTGCTATCCTTTTTGTGCCACAAAAGTTTCTATATTTTACAATCGTCTTCTTTCTTCTTTTAGTCAATTTGATTCCATTCTTTGCCATTTTTATTGTATTTGATTCTATTTTCAGTCGATTTGATTCTATTTAGATTTTGTTCTTCTCAAGCTATTTTACAGTCAATTTGATTTCATTTTTTGATTCAATTCGATAAAATATCCTAATTAACTGATTACTTTTGTCAAATTTTCTATTAATATCGATTTAGTTTTATTTAGCTCCATTATTTTATGAATTCTTCTCTTTTTCTCCATTAAAGTTGGTCGCAATCATAGGTTTTGTAGATTTCTATATTGTATGTAAGTTATTGTTTTGTTTATTGTATGATTTTGTTTGCATTTTAATGTATTCGTATTTACTTGGTTTGATTCATTATATTAATTGCTATATATATATATATATATATAATTCTATTTTCAGTCAATTTCATTCCGTTTAGATTTCATTCTTCTTGAGTTATTTTATAGCCAAATTTGATTTCATTCAATAAAATATCTTAATTACGTGATTACTTCTGTTAGATTTTCTATTAATGTTGATTTAAACTATTTAGCTCCATTATTTTATAAATTATTGTCTTTTCTCCGTTAGTGTTGGCTATAATTATATAGATTTTTGTAGATTTATATGTTATAAGTAAGTTATTTTGTAGATTATTGTATGAATTTTGTTTGATTCATTGTATTAATTGGTGTATATATTTTTTTCTGTATTTAGTTGGTTATATATATATATAAATACACACACACACACATTTTCTATATTCAATGTGTTAGTAGGTGTATATATACATTTGATAATGTATATATGACTTATTTACCATTGAATTGAAAAACCTAGTTTTTTGACTGTTTGTTTCTTCGATTATGGAAAACGAAACCACATTTTTCATTTTATAGTTGCTTGAAAATGATAATTAAAACTTTTGTCTCCAATTTTGTTTTATAGTTACTCTTTTTTTTTTCTTTGTTGAAGGAGAAATAAGTGACGTTGTTTGTATTATGGCAGTGGGTATTTAATCTAGCTTTGAGACTTGAAAGAAAATGCTTTCTTTGAGGAATTAATTGCCCACATTATGAATACTGCAGGATTGTTCCTTCAGAATATAAGAAAGCATGAAAATCGTAAAAGAACAATATCTGAGATTCTCCTAAGAACTTCAAAATAAGAAAAGAAGAGAGAAACATATTCCTTTCGTTCTATTTTGATAGAAAAAGTTGAATTTCCACAAGGACTATTGCAGTTAAACTATAATTTTTAGCTTTTTTTGTCTAATATGCCCCGAATATAAAATTAACTCATACCCATATTTTTATGTAAGGGCACAAATAGATGAGAGAGAAAATAAATGTATTAATTTCAAATTGCATAATTCAAGGAGTGATTTTGGCATGTCCAAGAACATTAATTAGAAGAGAAAATTTGCCTATCGTGATTGAAGTATACTATGAAATTGCTAAGGAAGCAGCAACAACAATGCAACATCCAATTGTAAATTCATTCAAAGATTGATGTTTAGTGCCTCAGTTTCTTTGGAATATGTCAACAGTTTAGTTGTTTGTGCCATATTTTTTGAATACCTTTATGTGCTTACTTGTACAATAAGTTCGCACACTGTCATTACTTTGTGTTTCCTCTTAACATATGTCTACATCTTTATGATTACGATCCCATTTATCCACTATTGATATAAAGTTGTTTCCAAATTTTGTAAAAGTGCTTAGTTGATGTAAATTTATCTTCAGTTTATGTATACTTATTTGCATTTTTCTTAGGTTAATGTTTTCAAAATGTCAATAACTTAAAACATGCATAAAAAATAAAAAGACAACAAAAATTGATAATGTGTTCACAAATCCAGCATTTGTTCAATTCTTTCTTAATCACTGTGTGCTAGGAACAAATTGAATATCTTCTGCTTGCAATTGTTACCACATTCATTTTAGTGCTCATTTACAAAAGATGTCCATTTTGGGCTGGATGTGTTAGGAACAAATTGATAATACCTACTTGTGATTGAATTTTTTTCATAAATAATATTTTTTACATACATTGTGAAATTATAAACCTTCTATACATATCACTAATCATTTGGCAGCATAATGACATATTGAAATTCAAACCAAAAAAAAAAAAAAAATTGCTACTTGATTGAAGAAATTTTCAATTAATAAAATCTTAGTTTCTTACTTTCAAAATGTCTGATTGAAGAAAGTTTTTGAAATATGAATTTAATACGTATTATTTGGTCAGTTAGCTCTGAACTGATTAAAAATTAAAAAAAATATATAAATTGACAGATTAATGATTAAATTATAATTTTTTTAGTTGAACTTCACAATTGAAGTAAGAGTTTTAAAATTTTCATCCTGTTTAATAAGATATCCTCCTAAGAAATAATTAGAAGAATAGTCTCTTAATTAAGAAAAAATAATGATTAATAGAAATCAGTTAACTGATCTTAACAAATAAAATTTCAAATTTCAAATTCATACTTTAAATAAGGGACATCCAAATAATTTTAAACATTTATCACTTAACCTAGTATATAAATCCTTGTACAATAAAATAAAAAAAATAACAAAATAATAATTATATTGATATTGTAGCATATAATAAAATAATAATAATACAAATAATTTTTATAAGCTAAAAATATAGTACTTCGAAATTATGAGTAATGTCATGAAAGTGAATTTAGCACTTAAAATATATAATACCTCAATGATAGAGAATGATTATAAGGCAAGGAGTTCTCAATATGGAATAATACCAAACCGTTGACAGTGAAAGTAAAAAAAAAAAACCTATCCTAGATGGCTAAAACAAAAAAAAAAAAACATTTATCCTTTGTTTTAATGAGATTTTTTTTAAAGGAAGATAAATAACTACGAAAAATATGTACGAAAACAATTTTCTCTTATTTGGAAGAGAGGAAAATATTGAAGGTAGTAATATTTTACTTATTTTATGTATTTTCTAACTGGACCTAAACATGTTTTTAATCTCACCAATTTGGAGAAAAAATATTGAAGAAAAATAAGAATTTCACTTATTTTTGTTAGATTACTCAAATATCCTTAAATAACTAGAATCACATTTTATTATTTAAAAGTAAGTGAGGATATATTTGAGAATTTCTAATGATAATGTTTTCCCCCTCTAAATTTTGCCATTCTCAAGGAAAGAAAAAATAAATTTATTTTCTTTCCTTCATTATATTCAAATACAAAAGTAGTAAATAATTACGGAAAGAAAATTGACAATTCTATATTATTTTTCTCCATTATTTTCCTTCCTCTCCTTTCGAGTGTTAGTGATGATTTCTTTTCTAGAAAAAATAAACACAAATAAATAATTATATATATATATATATATATATATATATATATATATATAATGAGTTTCTTAATTGACAAATAATTATAACTGTTAATTAAGATAAGATAAAACTGTCATAATAGGATTAATTATTTTTTTTCAATAGATTATTAAAGCAAATAAAGCAATATTTACCTCTTGTTTGGAATAAATAAATTTCACTAAATTTTTTAGAATTCATTTATAAATCCAAATTTTCGTGTTTGGTATGAAAGAAAATGAAAAATTCAATTTTACGGATTTGAATATCACTAAACCAAATCTACCAAAAACAATGGAATTTCCAAATGAATTTCATAAACATAAAGAATCCAAAATTTTATAACAAAACTATTCATTCTCCTAGCCTTCTAAAACTATTATGCAAAGGGTCTTTTAAGAAATAAAAGCAATGAAGTTTTAATTTTGAATTTATTTCAAACAAAAAAAATTTATTTACAAATGAATTCCACATTTTAAATTGGTTACAGAACATTAATGTTATAGCTAAAATTAATAACAAATTGACATTAATACATCAAATAAATAAATAAATAAAAAGTAATTATAGGCCAAAGTGAAAAGTTATATTATAGAATCAACGATTCCAATAAATAAATAAATAAACAAAAATCGTATAGTATACATTAGATTTTTAAAGTTTAGTTTAAAAAATGTTGAACACATAAATTCACCTTTGAACTTTGCAATTTTAACTTTGTGGCACGTTAAACTTTGCATATGACCTATCGTGCGCTTAAACTTGTAAGTTTTGATAATATTATACACCTTTTGACACTAATGTCAATAATTTTTAGAGATTTTTTTACTTTAATCTGTAAAATATCAACTTCATATATAGTTAGCATGACTTTTGGAACAATAATTTTCATAAATTTTAACTTTTTAATGAGTGTTTAATTGATCTATTTTACAAGTTGAAGTGTTAAATAAAATAATATTTAAAATCGAAGTGTTTAATAGATGTAATTTTATAAGTTGAAGTGTTTGATAGGTCAAAGTAAAAGTTAAGGGCACCACAAACTTAAAATAAGAAAGTTCCAGGGTGAATTTCTGTATTTTGCCGTTTAAAAAATGTCATTTTGATTGAAACTATCAAAATAATGTTACTTTTATTAATGATTTACTTAATTACCTTATATATGAATTTTTCAAATTCAGATTCACTCTCTTTGTATTGTCGCTTTCTTTCACTTTAAAGTTTCAATAGTAGATGTAAAGTCTGCCTCCAGCGGGTGGACCGGCGTCAGAGTCATCACTACAGGCAATTGCTTCACCGAAAAATCGAGCTTGACTATGGTATTCACTTTTCTTCTTCTTCTTCTTCTTCTTCTTTCTGCTATCCTTTTTGTGCAACAAAAGTTTCTATATTTTACAATCGTCTTATTTCTTCTTTTAGTCAATTTGATTCCATTCTTTGCCATTTTTCATTGTATTTGATTCTATTTTCAGTCGATTTGATTCTATTTAGATTTTGTTCTTCTTAAGCTATTTTACAGTCAATTTGATTTCATTTTTTGATTCCATTTGATAAAATATCCTAATTACCTGATTACTTTTGTCAAATTTTCTATTAATGTCGATTTAGCTATATTCAGCTCCATTATTTTATGAACTCTTGTCTTTTTCTCCGTTAATGTTGGTCGCAATTATAGGTTTTTTAGATTTCTATATTGTATGTAAGTTATTTTATTGTTTATTGTATGATTTTCTCTGCATTTTAACGTATTCGTATTTACTTGGTTTGATTCATTATATTAATTGCTATATATATATATATATATATATATATATATATATATATATATATATATATATATATATATATATAATTCTATTTTCAGTCGATTTCATTGCGTTTAGATTTCATTCTTCTTAAGTTATTTTATAGTCAAATTTGATTTCATTTTTGATTTCATTCGATAAAATATCCTAATTATGTGATTACTTCTGTCAGATTTTCTATTAATGTCAATTTAACTATATTTAGCTCCATTATTGTATAAATTCTTATCTTTTCTCCGTTAGTGTTGTCTGTAATTATAGATTTTTGTTGATTTCTATGTTGTAAGTAAGTTATTTTGTAGATTATTGTATGAATTTTGTTTGCATTTTAATGTATTCATATTTACTTTGTTTGATTCTTGTATTAATTGGTGTATATATTTTTTCTGTATTTAGTTGGTTATATATATATATATATATATATATATATACACACACACACACACATTTTCTATATTCAATGTGTTAGTTGGTGTATATATATTTGATAATATATATATGACGTATATACCATTGAATTGGAAAACCTAGTTTTTTGACTGTTTGTTTCTTCGATTGTGGAAAATGAAACCACATTTTTCGTTTTATAGTTGCTTGAAAATGATAATTAAAACTTTTGTCTCCAATTTTGTTTTATAGTTACTGTTTATTTTTTTTTTCTTTGTTGAAGGAGAAATAAGTGACGTTATTTGTATTATGGCAGTGGGTATTTAATCTAGCTTTGAGACTTGAAAGAAAACGCTTTCTTTGAGGAATTAATTGCCCACATTATGAATACTGCAAGATTGTTCCTTTAGAATATAAGAAACCATGAAAATCGTGAACAACAATATCTAAGATTCTCCTAAGAACTTCAAAATAAGAAAAGAAGAGAGAAAGATATTCCTTTCGTTCTATTTAGATAGGAAAAGTTGAATTTGCACAAGGATTATTATAGTTAAACTATAATTTTTAGCTTTTTTTTTTTTTTTTTTTTCTAATATGCCCCGAATATAACATGAACTCCTACCCATATTTTTATGTAAGGGCACAAATAGATAAGAGAGAAAATGAATGTATTAATTTCAAATTGCATAATTCAAGGAATGATTTTGGCATGTCCAAGAACATTAATTAGAAGAGAGAATTTGCCTATTGTGATTGAAGTATACTATGAAATTGCTAAGGAAGCAGCAACAACAATGCAACATCCAATTGTAAATTCATTCAAAGATTGATGTTTATAGCCTCAGTTTCTTTGGAATATGTCAACAATTTAGTTGTTTGTGCTATATTTTATGAATACCTTTATGTGCTTACTTGCATAATATGTTCGCACATTGTCATTACTTTGTGTTTGCTATTAACATATGTCTACATCTTTATGATTACGATCCCATTTATCCACTATTGATATAAAGTTGTTTCCAAATTTTGTAAAAGTGCTTAGTTGATGTAAATTTATCTTCAGTTTATCGGTACTTATTTGCATTTTTCTTAGGTTAATGTTTTCAAAATGGCAATAACTTAAACATGCATAAAAAATAAAAAGACAACAAAAAATTGCAAATGTGTTCATAAATCCAGCATTTGTTCAATTCTTTCTTGATCACTGTGTGCTAGGAACAAATTGACTATCTTCTGTTCGCAATTGTTACCACATTCATTTTAGTGCTCATTTACAAAAGACGTCCATGTTTATTCATCAATGGATGATTTCGATAAAATAACCTCATTAAATACACTTGGTCTACCATTACCTTATTATTCTCCCACTATTAAAGCTTTTTTAGAAACTAAATAACGACAAAACAGATTTTTCAAATTGCATCGTTCCCAAAGTTACTAAATGAGATAATTTTTCCTCTCTAAATAGAACATCCAAAATGGAAACTTTTCCTATCTAAGTAGAACGGACGGAGTATATATTAACTATTATACATTGAAATCCACACACGTGCCTAAGTTCCAAGTGTAATCTTTTGACATTTAATATTGTTTTATGAAATTTTAGATTTCCTCCAAAACATCCCTTCAAACCAACTTGTTTTTAAATTATAATATCTCAAATTATAAACACAATTTAGAATTTGTGTTTTCCTACGAGGGATAATTCTTTCTTTCTCACATATAACCATATTACAATAAGCTATTACAATAGTCTCCCACTTAGCTTGTTTAATTAAGCTTATTCATTTTTTCATGCATATAAAAGTTATTTTTTGACTTATAATTTTTATTAGTATAAGTACTTCAAAACTCTTAAAAAATCATAGGTAATAGCTTAAACTTGTTATTTAAGAATCGATTACCGATTATACTAGCATGCATATGGCCTTGAATTACCTCTTTAATTCATGAGCAATAGATTGTCCAGTGCTAGTAGACTAATGATGAGGTGGTTTACCATGCAATATCCAACAAGTTTCCCAAGCATGACCAAGCTTGTCATAATGAATACAGTGTTTAGATTTGTTACCTTTCGACTTTCGACTACCAATATATACCACAAACACAGAGGCTTCAATATTAGGTGTTGGAGCTGGAGTCACAGAGATGCAAAGAAAACAAGCAGATATATCTTCCAAAGTCAAATGATAAAACCTATTAGTGTCTGATCTCGAACGAAAATAAGATCAGGCTGACCTATGAGTGCGAAAGCACGAAGAATTTATTCCTGTGTTGTTCGTTTGTAGCGATAGTTTTTGAGAACCGCAAAATAGAATTGAATTCATCCAGTAATGCTTCAAATTGTCCAAGCTAACTAGTCATATCGTATTGATTTTGCTACAAATTGACAATATTATAGACAACTTTGTATATTCATTGTACATAATTGTATATAATGTCTTGGCTTTGGTCTAGACCTTACAACAAGTTTTGCAAGATTGAAATAAGGATAGTAGTTTGGGATCAAGAGAGTGCCACAACAGATTACACAATTGGACATCAATTTTAGACCATGTTGCCTTATCTTTTTCTTCAATAGCAATGACATTTTTAGTCAAATGATCATCATATTGTCCCATAAATCATAGGTCAATAGAATAAGACCAAGAAATATAATTGCTACTGCGTATGTAACACCCACCATCCAATCCCAGAGAACAAGACGGCGGATGCCACAATCGGTGCCGGAGCACCGTCTTATGTCACTTATTAAAGTTAGATCACAAATTAGAAGTGGTTAAATTTTTATAAGGAGGCAAGTAATTAACATTTTTTTTTTATTTTTTTTTTACAAAAATAATATTTAAGGAAATTCCTACGAAAATTTCGCAAGAGTTTCCCTAAAAATTAACTTGCCACACAAAGAAAATATACACACTTCCAATTTTCTCTAAACCCCAAAACTCCAATTCAACACAACATACCACAAGCACTTCTAAATATCCATCAACATACGCATAATATTCGAAACACATTCTTTTCAAGGAATCTATAATCATCATACACCAAAAATATAATAAGATGTTATTTCCTTAAATAATCATAACTCTTAATACATGATAAACTTATTATATCCAACCTTCACAACACAATATTTATATACATGCCAAAAATCACCATTTACAAAACATCCTACCCAAAATGTGATATCTACTCTGATGCTCCTCCTCTGGTCTTGAAGAACACCCTCCGCTCCTAACCTGCGCGTGATAAAAATCAACGCGCTGAGTGGAAGACTCAGTGGTGCTAAATAACCAACAATTTAATTAACAAGAATAGCCAAGGCAAATCTTAAATTACTCAACTATATAAATACCGAAATCGCATGCATTTAATTCAAATACTTTTATAAATACAAATATGTCTTCATTCTTTTATAGCAACAATAAAATTTCATTTTTCGTTAAGGCTCGTACTGATGCAGAATGAACATAAGCAGATTTGATCGTGACCTATATTAGCGCCACCCCCATCACATACTCGTGGCCTATGAAAGCACCACCGTGGCCTATGAAAGCACCACCCCCATCACACAATCGTGGCCTATGAAAGCACCACCGTGGCCTATGAAAGCACCACCCCATCACACAAATAAGCGTGTCCGCCTATTTATAAGGGCTGATAACCCTAGCATATGATCATAGCTTCACAATAAGAAAATCCATCTCATCATTCCACGTCTCAATCATGCATAGTAGAGCCCAAATCAAAATCATTCTTTCACAAAAGCAATAATTCTAAATCAAAACCTCTTCATTTCTTAATACTCATCAGTTCAAAATTTTTACTCAAAACACTATAGATATATATATACTTAATATAGTATAAAAGTACATAAATCAAGAACTTTGCAGCATTTTCATAAACTTGACCTTTGCAGGGTTTTTAACACATAATTTGAGTTATGGGTCTTCAAATTGAATGAAATAAGATTAATTAGAAAGCTAAGACAAAATTCTACAAATGTTCAGAAGGGACCACAGCCCAGATCAAAGAGTAAGATAGCAAACAAAAGCTCAGAACACAGACCAACAGATCAGACCTGATTCAGCAGAACCAAGTCCAATGTTTCTTGAATTCCTACTTCACCAAACACTCAAATGAAACCAATCCAGAACGAGAGAAGTCTCAAGACACAGGGAAACAACTTTTATGAAGAACTCATAACCTAATCTTGTCATTATAGTGGTCAAAATGGGCACTCAATTTAGTAATGCATGTGGCCCGACACAACAGAGTCAGTTTGGGTGTTTCAGCCATAAGTTAAGCTATGTATCTCCAATTTGGACACAAGAGGATGGGTTGGAAAGATAAGAAGTAAAGCTATAACTTTTATGAAGAAAATAAGACGTTATTTTGCCATTTGAGTGGTCAAAATGGACAATCATTGCGGATAGACAGGTAAGACATCATAACAGAACCAGTTTTGGTATTTAAATCATAAGTTGAGCTACAAGTATCGGAATTAGACATAAAAATATGTTTTGGAAAGCTGAGAAATAGATCTACAACTTTTATGAACAAGTCAGAAACAGATGGGAAGTATAAAGGGGTCGAAAATTAGTTCCAATCCCACGGAAGAACATATCTCACATTAAAATTCAGCAATTTAACCAAAACATACAAAGTTCCCAAAATATATTCAAAACCCTAACCATGTAAAAAACAACTTAAACAAGTGAAAGTATTATTGCACTAACCTTATTAACAAGCTTGAATAAGATTGGAAAGCCTTACTCCTTGGCTTTCTCTTTACCCTTTGAGGATGGTTCTCCAACCTCTTCAAAGTATGAGAAATCAACATTAAAAGCAAAACTTGACAAAAGAAATAGTTGGAGCATGATTTAATGCATCAATAACATGTCTAAACCATGAATTCTACTTAACAATTCACAAAACTCAAAAACCACAACTTACTTGCTTCAATGGTAACTTCACTTCTCTTTGCTTTTAATCACTAATCTCAACTTCTACTACTTAATTCTTAAGAATTAAGTCCTATTCTATGGTTTAATTAGGTAGTTTGGTGGTAAATTTGGAGGTAAGAAAAATGAAGAAATGAAAGGAAGAGGAAGAAGATGGAGATGGCGTGGAGAATGAGAAGAGAAGAAAAAATAAGTGTTGTGGTGTTACTTTAAGGTGCCAAAGTCAAATTTGACTTCCAAATTTCATGCCAAATGTGTGGCTAAGATCAAGTCCTAAGTAATCTCATCCAATGGCTCTAAATATTCCTCAAATAATTCTCTTCTACTTCTTATTTAACTCCACCAATTAATTAAATTAACTCCACTAAAATAATTCCTCATTTATTTCTTAATATACCACACTAAAAATATTATGCATTTAATACCTAAACTCTCCAATAATATTAATTAAATATTTTCTACCCACCTAAATCATGCAAACATGCTCCAAAAATAGTAAATAAAATATTAAATAGGCATAGTAATTTTTTCCGGACTAAAATAATACCAAGTCCCGGACCGATGGTACTATTCACAGACCGGTAAATCACTATTACCGACACTAAAAGAAAATCAGTCTGTTACAATTCTCCCCCCTTAAAAGAAATTCGTCCTCAAATTTACCTGGTGTAAATAACTGAGGATGCTGCTGTCTCATAATATCTTCACTTTCCCATGTAGCTTCCTCGGTCTTATGGTTTCTCCAAAGGACCTTTACCAAAGGAATTCTCTTATTCCTTAGTTCCTTGATTTCCCTCGCAAGTATCCTCACTGGTTCTTCCTCATAAGTTAAATCTGGCTCTATAGTCATAGATTCCACTGATATCACATGTGATGGGTCGGACCGATACCTCCTCAACATAGACACGTGGAAAACATTATGTATCCTATCCAGGTCTGGTGGTAAAGCTAGTCTATAGGCTAATGGACCCACACGCTCAATGATCTCATATGGACCAATGAACCTAGGACTAAGCTTACCCTTTCTTCCAAATCTAGAAGTAAATCTCGGATCTCTATCTGAAATGATGGAAGAAGGAACCCCATGTAATCTCACTATCTCATCTATATAAAGCTATGCATACTGCTCCATGGTGAAGTCAGTCCTAATAGGAAGAAAGTGTGTTGACTTAGTTAGTTTGTCAACTATTACCCATACAGCATCTTTCTTTTTAGAGTTAAAGGCAATCCAGTCACAAAATCCATAGTAACCTTATCCCATTTCCACTCTGGAATAGAAGTAGGGTGTAACAAACCAGAAGGAAACTGATGCTCTGCTTTCACTTGCTGGCACGTCAAGCACCTCAACACATAATCTGTGATATCCCTCTTCATCGCCGGCCACCAATAGTGTGATTTCAAATCATGATACATCTTATTACTGCCAGGATGCATAGCATAGGGACTACTATGAGCTTCCTTTAAGATACTCTTTCTCAACTCTGAAATTTTAGGCACACAAATCCGATCCCCAAAGTACAAGCAGTCGTCATCTTTAATCATAAATCTCTTTTTCTCACCCTTTCTGACTAGGCCTTTCCACAAGGTAATAGTCTCATCACCCTGCTGTGCATCTCTAATCTGCTGTAGTAGGCTAGGTTTCACCATAAGCTCTGCTACAAGAGCACCATCTCTAGTCACAGATAAGCGTGCATTCATAGCACGAAGAGCAACTAATGCCTTTCTACTGAGTGCATCTGCCACTACATTAGCTCTACCCGGGTGGTAATCAATAGTGAACTCATAGTCCTTAAGTAGCTCTAACCATCTGTGCTGCCTCAAGTTAAGCTCTCTCTGCAAAAGCAGATACTTAAGGCTCTTATGATCTGTATACAAGTGGCATTTCTCACCATACAAGTAATGTCTCCAAATCTTCAAGGCAAACACAATAGCTGCTAACTTCAAATCATGAGTAGGGTAGTTCTTCTCATGTGGCTTCAGCTGCCGGGAAGCATAAGCAATCACCTTGCCCTCCTGCATAAGCACATAACCCAGACCATTATGCGAAGCATCACTATAAACATCATATGGTCTGCCTGGAGCTGGCTGTGTCAAAACTGGAGCCTCAGTAAGCATCGACTTAAGCTTCTCAAAGCTACTCTGGCATCTATCAGTCCACTCAAAACGGACATCCTTACGGAGAAGTCTAGTCAAAGGGGCTGCAATAAGAGAAAACCCCTTAACAAACCTCCTGTAATATCCAGCCAAACCTAAGAAACTGCGAATCTCTGTGACATTCGTAGGTGGCTTCCAATCAAGCACTACCTCAATCTTCTTCGGGTCCACCCGAATACCCTCTGCAGAAACAACATGCCCTAAGAAAGCAATCTCAGTCAACCAAAATTCACACTTACTAAGCTTGGCATACAACTGTCGGTCTCTCAAGGTCTGCAGAACTGTTCGTAGGTGATGATCATGATCCTCTCTAGTCGGAGAGTATACCAAAATATCATCAATAAAAACCACCACGAACTGATCCAAATAAGGATGGAAGATCCGGTTCATCAGGTCCATAAACACTGCTGGGGCATTAGTCAACCCAAATGGCATCACTAAAAATTCATAGTGACCGTAGCGTGTCCTGAAAGCAGTCTTAGGTACATCTGATCCCTTCACCCTTAGCTGATGATAACCTGATCTCAGATCTATCTTTGAGAATACACTAGCTCCTCTCAACAGATCAAACAAATCATCTATCCGAGGCAATGGATACCGATTCTTCACAGTAACTTTGTTAAGTTGTCTGTAATCAATACACAATCTAAGTGAGCCATCCTTCTTCTTTACAAACAATACTGGAGCACCCCATGGAGATACACTAGGACGAATAAAACCCTTATCAAGCAACTCCTGAATCTGTATCTTTAACTCTTTCAACTCAGTAGGCGCCATCCGATACGGAGCAATGGATATCGGTGCAGTACCAGGCATAACCTCAATACCAAACTCAACCTCTCTCTCAGGAGGTAAACCAGGCAACTCCTCTGGAAACACATCCGGAAAATCACATACTGTGGGTATATCATGGACACTAGGAGACTCTGACTCTGGAGCAAATACACAGGCTAAGAACGCCTCACAGCCATGCTGTATCATTCTCCTAGCGGTACTGGCTGAAATAACATTAGAGAGGTAATCCATCCTCTCCCCCACAACTACAATCTCCTCTTCAGATGGAGTCTGAAGCGTAATCCTCTTACGTCTACAATCAACAATGACCCCATGTCTAGACAACCAATCCATACCCAATATCACATCGTACTCCCAAAAAGGCAACTCTATCAAATCACCCGGAAATACATACCCATGAATGACTACAGGGCAATCTCTATACACCCGATCAACTACTACACTCTGACCCAAAGGGCTAGTAACCTCAACGCTGTGCTCTAATGTCTCAGCATGCATACTACCTAGTCTACCCACATGTATGCATATGTATGAATGTGTGGAACCCGGATCAATCAAAGCAAGTACAAAAGTGTCAAAGATAGAGAAGGTACCTGCAATGACGTCCGGCGTATCCCGCTGCTCCCTGGTCCTGATGGCATAAGCCCTCGCCTGTGCTCTAGCCTCTGGTCTCTCCACAGTCTCAGAAACTGGTCTCTCACTCCTAGTACCATATCCCTCACTACGCCCTCTACCTCTGCCTCTCTGAACATAAGGAGCTGGCCTCCCAACCTGATGAGCTGGACGAGTCACAGTCATAGGACAATCCCTAATTATATGCTCAGTGGATCCACATCTATAGCAAGCTCTCGTAGCTCCCCAACACACCCCAACATGTCTCCTGCCACACTGACTGCAAATTGGTAAACCTGACCATGCAGCACCTCCACCACTAGCAACAGATGAAGCCGAAGGAGCTGATCTCGAAAATATACCCCGACCAACTGTCTGGCCCGGTCTGACCCCCATCTGCGGTCCGCCTCTAAATCTCTTGCTACTAGATTGGATCCCTGAAGTTTGTCCAGACGTAGCACTCTGAAATCTCTTATACTGACTGCTCTGCTGGATCCTCTGACCTCTGGCCTGTCTCTCATTCCGAATAAGCTCAAGCTCTGTAGCAGCCTTCACCAAACCAGCTAATGTGGTGTGGGGCTGGGATGTCAAGTGCATCCTATATTCATCCAGTAACCCCTTCCGAAACCGCTTACACCGATCTGCCTCAGTAGGGACCAACTTAGAAGCATACCTACTCAACCGCAGAAACTCCCGCTCATACTCGGAGACAGTCATCCGTCCCTGCCTAAGCTCAAGGAACTCTGCTATCCTCTGATCCGTGTATAACTCCCCCACATATTTCTCCCGAAAAGCAGAGAGAAAGAAATCCCAAGTAAAATCCTCGGCTCTCGCTGTCTTAACCATAGACTCCCACCATAGGTAAGCCTCTTCCTTTAGCAAGGAAACATCACAAATCAATCTATCTGGAGGAGTACACTGCATCTGGTCCAAAACCCTCTCTGTAGCTCGGAGCCAAAATTCTGTTGCAGAAGGATCATCATCTCTCCGACCCATAAAATCCTCAACACGATACTTCCTCAGTCTCTCTACCGGGGAATAAATTGGCATAGGGGCTGGTGCGACTGGAGCCTAGGGAACAGCTCCCGCAGCCTGCCTCAATGCAGCTACCAACTGCTGTACCAAATCACCCTCATTAGGCCCCGCAGGACCCGCAGTAGCCTGCCCTACAGCCGAGGCGCGCTCTGCATCGGAACCCAAAATGTCACCAGCAACACCACCAGTTGGCCTACCGCCCTCTAACATAGCACCCTCTGGAGGGGCATATGTAACACCCCTTCCCGGTCCACCCGTTAACCCGAATGAACCGAGCCGAGACGCTACAATCTGGTTTAACTTGTATCTTGTCATGCTGATATCATACTATATGCAAAATATGAATATAAACATTCCTAATTACACTCTAAACTTTCAACATCTCCAAGAAGCATCATAACACAATAACCCTTTAAATATATATCTCTACATAATTATATAAATCCTCAAAAGCATTTCATATCTAGCAATTAATTTCATTCATCATCTATATCAAGTTTTCATAACCTAATCGTACCAACTATAGTAAACTATTTCATCTCAATCATTTCATAAATATTGTTCTTATTTCCAACTACTTACACCAAAATAATTACATATTTCACTTATATTTACAATCACAAAAGCTCTAACAATAAAAGACTTATACATGCCATCAATCTTAATACATGCCATAATTCTTAATTATACATCTCTCAATCTACTATGACCAAATTAAGCTCTTCTGTTTGATAGTACTCCTCAAGTCTTCAAGTAGCAACCACGATCTTCAACCTGCGCGTGATGAAAATCGACGCGCTGAGTATAAAACTCAGTGGTGCTCATAGTTCATATACTTAACAAAGTGTGATGACAACTAACTGAAAACCCAAATTTGCATAAAAGCATTGAAAATCATAGCTTTAGTAAATTTCAACACAAATGTATCTTTATAGCAAAGAATAAATCTTTAATCACATAATCACATAATCACATAACTCCTTTAGTTCTAATTATCTCATAACTCCTTTATATGAACCTTTAATCACGTATTATGATACTATCATGATCTTACCTGCTGTTCATTGTGTTGTATGAACGAAATCAATAAATAAGGAAGAATACCTAACAGTATACGTTCATTGTCTTACTTGCTATTCATTATGCTGTATGACTTATGCACTTTTAGTCACATCATATAAATTACGATTAATAACATCTCATGACTGTATGACTCTTTACAGAAGCAATAATTAAACGTGTAAGCATATACAACAATATACGTTCATGATCTTACCTGATGTTCTTTATGTTGTATGAATTCTGCAACTCTGATTAAACTCAGTGAATATTACAATGAATAATGAAACATAGAAACATATAAGCACATACATATGTAGAAATAAACATGTACTTACATATGGAATGTAAGCACACAGATCATGATATTTTCATTTTATCTTGATAATCTTTCTTGCTGTATAGTAGACTGTATGATTCATGAAATGTTATGTCAAGATATCTGTATGGCTCCATAAGGTCATAGTGAAACCGAAGTGATAAGATAAACTGTATGAAACTGGATGAAATTGTATGCCATAGGCCCCAAACCGGATTCGCCTATGCCAATATTGTCCGTTTTGGTGCCCCTAACCGGATTTGCACCGCACGGTTTAATCATATCCACTCAACGGCCTGTAGCCGGAGTTCCAAACTGTATAGGGCGCAGATCTGCTATTCTATGTCGCGACATAGCCTTATCTACCTGGTTTCTACCTAACCTCAATGGAGCTTCTTATGTACATGTCAATAATATAACACCATAATACATAAATGGTTGCATAACTTCATAGTTCATCATGTTGATTTAATTTCACATCATATGAATGCTTACATGTTGTTTTAATCCATGTTCTTATATTATAGTTTTGTTGTAGAAGGATTGGATGCATATATGTTGAGCAAAGAAATGTAATTACATAGAAAAAGAAGTCCAAAATGCATGAAAACATAAGTCGCGAGCGCGCAGGAACAAGTCGCGAGCGCGAAATGCTTCCCAGGGAGAAGTCGCGAGCGCGTCTTCAAACCTCGCGAGCGCGAGAAGTGAAATCGAGAGTCAGAGAGGTTTCTGGCTCAAGTCGCGACCGCGCAGCACAAGTCGCGAGCGCGAGATGAAGTCGCGAGCGCGCTTGTGGAGTTCGCGAGCGCGAGATGTGCCATTTGAGAGTCAGAGAGTTTTAGGTGAAAGTCGCGAGCGCGCAGATGAAAGTCGCGACCGCGTAGAGTGCAAAATAAGAGTCAGTGACAAGTCGCGACCTCATTCATGCAATTCGCGCGCGCGCGGTTTCCAGCCTGCACAGTCTGTCCTCTTTTAGTCATATCTCACAATATACAACTCCAAATTGAGTGATTCAAAAACCCACGTAAAGCTAACACATAGAGGAACAAATAACTCTTCGATGAGACTTCCTAATTCCATCATTTAATAAGGTCAAAATCAAGATGAAGTTGCTGGTAAAATTTCCAGCAAACTCTGTTTCCACTTCATTTATTCATCCCCTGTTTTCACATCCTTTCCACTTCTTTCATTCAACAATAATCAACACATGCTCTCATAAACAACACTCCATACAATTTTTCATGCAAAGAACATGGGAAATAACAAGAGATATCAAACCTTATTTTCAAAAAGCTGGGACTCTGTTTTAGCTTCTCTTTTCTGCTACTTTTGAACTTTCTTCTCCTATACACAAGAACTCTCATAACTCATCTCCAATATAACTCAATTAAAGAGTGAGTAACATATAACTTCAAGGAATTCTACTTACTTGGCGTGGACTTACTGCGTAACGTGCATGAGAAGTGCAAGGAAATGGAAGGGAAACGTAAGAAGAAAATGAAAAACGTGAAAATAGGAAAGTGAAAATGATAGGAACGGGTAGACTCTAGAAGAAGTGAGTTGGCTGTGTAAACTCTCTAATTGGTACCTCAAGTGTACAAAGGCTACAACTTCATACCCGAGTTGTATGTTTTGATGCAAGCAAGTCCAAACTTTACATTCACATAAGTCCACTTCTACTCTCATTCTACCCCAACAAGGTTTGATTCAACCCAACTCAACTTACCTCTATGAAATGGTTCAACTCAACTCACTAGGATGTTACAGCATAACTGTCCACCTCCTCATCCGGCAGTTGCTGAGACATCACTAAATACCTACAAAGACCAGAAGATTCGCATCAGAGAGAAATTCCCAAAACAGACTAATATGGCATGTATTTAACCTTATATCATTACTCCAAATCGGATAAACTCTCATACCAAATCATATATCCTAGAATCATCTAAACCTATGCCCTGATACCAAAAAATGTAACACCCACCGGCCAATCCCGGAGAACCAGACGGCGGATGCCACAATCGGTGCCGGAGCACCGTCTTATGTCACTTATTAAAGCTAGATCACAAATTAGAAGTGGTTAAATTTTTAGAAGGAGGCAAGTAATTAACATTTTTTTTTTGTTTTTTTTTTTTTACAAAAATAATATTTAAGGAAATTCCTACGAAAATTTCGCAAGAGTTTCCCCTAAAAATTAACTTGCCACACAAAGAAAATATACACACTTCCAATTTTCTCCAAACCCCAAAACTCCAATTCAACACAACATACCACAAGCACTTCTAAATATCCATCAACATACGCATAATATTCGAAACACATTCTTTTCAAGGAATCTATAATCATCATACACCAAAAATATAATAAGATGTTACTTCCTTAAATAATCATAACTCTTAATACATGATAAACTTATTATATCCAACCTTCACAACATAATATTTATATACATGCCAAAAATCACCATTTACAAAACATCCTACCCAAAATGTGATATCTACTCTGATGCTCCTCCTCTGGTCTTGAAGAACACCCTCCGCTCCTAACCTGCGCGTGATAAAAGTCAACGCGCTGAGTGGAAGACTCAGTGGTGCTAAATAACCAACAATTTAATTAACAAGAATAGCCAAGGCAAATCTTAAATTACTCAACTATATAAATACCGAAATCGCATGCATTTAATTCAAATACTTTTATAAATACAAATATGTCTTCATTCTTTTATAGCAACAATAAAATTTCATTTTTCGTTAAGGCTCGTACTGATGCAGAATGAACATAAGCAGATTTGATCGTGGCCTATATTAGCGCCACCCCCATCACATACTCGTGGCCTATGAAAGCACCACCGTGGCCTATGAAAGCACCACCCCCATCACACAATCGTGGCCTATGAAAGCACCACCGTGGCCTATGAAAGCACCACCCCATCACACAAATAAGCGCGTCCGCCTATTTATAAGGGCTGATAACCCTAGCATATGATCATAGCTTCACAATAAGAAAATCCATCTCATCATACCACGTCTCAATCATGCATAGTAGAGCCCAAATCAAAATCATTCTTTCACAAAAACAATAATTTTAAATCAAAACCTCTTCATTTCTTAATACTCATCAGTTCAAAATTTTTACTCAAAACACTATAGATATATATATACTTAATATAGTATAAAAGTACATAAATCAAGAACTTTGCAGCATTTTCATAAACTTGACCTTTGCAGGGTTCTTAATACATAATTTGAGTTATGGGTCTCCAAATTGAATGAAATCAGATTCATTAGAAAGCTAAGACAAAATTCTACAAATGTTCAGAAGGGACCACAGCCCAGAGCAAACAGTAAGATAGCAAACAAAAGCTCAGAACACAGACCAACAGATCAGACTTGATTCAGCAGAACCAAGTCCAATGTTTCTTGAATTCCTACTTCACCAAACACTCAAATGAAACCAATCCAGAACGAGAGAAGTCTCAAGACACAGGGAAAAAACTTTTATGAAAAACTCATAACTAATCTTGTCATTATAGTGGTCAAAATGGGCACTCAATTTAGTAATGCATGTGGCCCGACACAACAGAGTCAGTTTGGGTGTTTCAGCCATAAGTTGAGCTATGTATCTCCAATTTGGACACAAGAGGATGGGTTGGAAAGATAAGAAGTAAAGATATAACTTTTATGAAGAAAATAAGACGTTATTTTGCCATTTGAGTGGTCAAAATGGACAATCATTTCGGATAGACAGGTAAGACATCATAACAGAACCAGTTTTGGTATTTAAATCATAAGTTGAGCTACAAGTATCGGAATTAGACATAAAAATATGTTTTGGAAAGCTGAGAAATAGAGCTACAACTTTCATGAAGAAGTCAGAAACAGATGGGAAGTATAAAGGGGTCGAAAATGAGTTCCAATCCCACGGCAGAACATATCTCACTTTAAAATTCAGCAATTTAACCAAAACATACAAAGTTCCCAAAATATATTCAAAACCCTAACCATGTAAAAAACAACTTAAACAAGTGAAAGTATTATTGCACTAACCTTATTAACAAGCTTGAATAAGCTTGGAAAGCCTTACTCCTTGGCTTTCTCTTTACCCTTTCAGGATGGTTCTCCAACCTCTTCAAAGTATGAGAAATCAACATTAAAAGCAAAACTTGACAAAAGAAATAGTTGGAGCATGATTTAAAGCATCAATAACATGTCTAAACCATGAATTCTACTTAACAATTCACAAAACTCAAAAACCACAACTTACTTGCTTCAATGGTAACTTCACTTCTCTTTGCTTTTAATCACCAATCTCAACTTCTACTACTTAATTCTTAAGAATTAAGTCCTATTCTATGGTTTAATTAGGTAGTTTGGTGGTAAATTTGGAGGTAAGAAAAATGAAGAAATGAAAGAAAGAGGAAGAAGATGGAGATGGCGTGGAGAATGAGAAGAGAAGAAAAAATAAGTGTTGTGGTGTTACTTTAAGGTGCCAAAGTCAAATTTGACTTCCAAATTTCATGCCAAATGTGTGGCTAAGATCAAGTCCTAAGTAATCTCATCCAATAGCTCTAAATATTCCTCAAATAATTCTCTTCTACTTCTTATTTAACTCCACCAATTAATTAAATTAACTCCACTAAAATAATTCTTCATTTATTTCTTAATATACCACACTAGAAATATTATGCATTTAATACCTAAACTCTCCAATAATATTAATTAAGTATTTTCTACCCACCTAAATCATGCAAACATGCTCTAAAAATAGTAAATAAAATATTAAATAGGCATAGTAATTTTTTCCTGACTAAAATAATACCAAGTCCCGGACCGATGGTACTATTCACAGACCGGTAAATCACTATTATCGACACTAAAAGAAAATCAGTCTGTTACAGCGTAGGAGTTTCACAACAGTGATAATCGGGGAATTAGAGAAAAGAGGTTTAATAAGTGTAGGTTCAATCATGTTTCTGAGTTTTGGTTAGGAAAAATAAAAATTTTGTACCTTAGGAGGAGACTGCGAGTACATTAGTCTTGAAAAGAAAGGAAAACAATGAAGGGCGTGGTTGGAAAATGGACCGCTGGACTCAAGCAAATCGGTTGATAGTGTCGTTGAAGAAGAGTCGCCGGAAGTGAATTCAAATGTCAATGCGTGGGTCGTAGCCGAAAAGCTTACAACGGTGCATGGTGGTTAATAGCAGAGTTTTCGATGATAAAATTCTATGTCCTATGTTGCCGAAAACTCAGGAATTGATCTACAGTGGTGGTGAGATTCAAATCCCTTGAGATGTGGGCAAGTTCACTCCGATAGTACTATTTAGGTCAAAAACACAATGCAGAAAATTGCAAAAATAAGAATTAGGGCTTGAGGAAGAAAAAGGGAAATAATCAGACCTTTGCAAGCTCTGATACCATGAGAAATTAAAGAGAGGTTTTGAAGCTTTGTGTGATTATTCCTTCGAGCATATTTAGGCTTTAAATAGCATCAAGATTGTTATAATTATGGTAATAGATCCTAGCCATAACTATATAGGAAATTCTACAATAATTATAATCATAATTACAATATATTTTAACAATATTAATTCACTCAATTCCCATCCCATATGAATATTAGATCACATGTGCATAAAAATGACTATTTTTACCCCTATAAGAGGAAATGCTTCAAAGATTCATTCAATCAATCATAAACATCATTCTAACATTAAAATTTACTAAAATCATATTCAAAATGGATTTAAATCATAAAAACATGAAAATGATTAAAATGTCATTGTGAAGAAAATGCCTCAAAAAATCTAGAGTCTTATAAGGAAAATATTTTTTGTAGCACTTCAAGTATTAGAAAATCCAAAAAATATTTTTCAAATCAGCTAATTTTTGAAAACAAATGAAGTGTAAGTAAATACTAATTATTTAAATTAAAAAAGACTTATTTAGTTAATTACAAATACTTTTTACTAGAATTATTATTCAATTACAAAATTACATTTCAAGGAGACAACTAATTTAGGAAAGTATTTAGGTATGCCTTTACTCCATTCTCGAGTTACACATTCCACTTACCAATTTATTCTTGATAAGGTCTCTTCTAGATTTTCAGGTTGAACTGCTTCTGGATTATCTTGACTCGGTCGTATTACCTTGGCTAAGTTAGTCTTGAGCTCTTTACCAATTTACTCTATGCAATTGGCACGACTCCCATTTTATATTTATGATTTTATTGCTAAGTCTTGTCATCGGTTCATCTAGGGCTCTACTAATATTATGTGAAAGTCAGCTCTTGCTCCTTGGGATACCCTTGTGCAACCAAAATTAAATGGGGGTCTTGGTTTTATTGCTAAGTATTTATTTCATGCATCAAACTGAATACCAATGACTCTTTTTTGCCTGATTTAAATAGAGCTTTTGGTTGTGGTTATGGTGTAACAATTTGGGTTCTTAGCTTGATTATAGGGTTATTTATTATTATTATTTTTTTTTTTTGAAAGAAAGAACCTCCACATTCATTAACTTGAATAACAAGATAACAAATCAGTAGGGATACTATATATCCCATATTTGGAAACGAGCATATTTATAAGTTGCTCGTGCAAGAGTGTGAGCACCCATAATCACTTGTCTCCTACACCATCTAATAGCAACATTAGATCTAGAAGCTAACATGTCTTAATAATCCTGAATAGCATTACCAAATTCTGAGAAATCATTATCAATAGAGTATAAAGAAAAAAGAAGGCTTTGTGAATTTGTATAGATGCAACCTGGGGATAAGTAACGATCTTGAATCCATGTTAAGCACTTCCGCAATACAAGGGCTTCCACAAGAAGGGATCCATATAGCTTTCATGAAGACCAGAAATAGCAACAATAAAGGTCCCTTCCCTATCCTCCATTAACGCCCTAAAAGCCAGACATGCAAAGAGAACCAAACACTGCTACATTGCACATCAGTTGCCAACCAGATGGGTGAATAGTGCCTATCATGGGAATGTTGCATGGAGCTACAAATTGACACTGACCTACCATTTGAGACTGCTGGTCTGTAGCTTCGTGAGAGAGCAACCAGTCTTGCACAAGGTTGAGCACCACCTGCCCAATAGAGACAGCTCATAGAGGTTCTTGTCTCCACAACCAACTGTTCCTCACCTTCCATAACTACCAAAGAGTGATAAGAATTCACAGAAGATGGACCTTGTCGCGGAGAGATAAAATCTATAGAAGAAAAATGTTAATAGAAGTAACATATTGGGGTATGTGAATTCCAAATTGATGCCACACCTCCACCACTTTTGGACATCATAACAGCACATGTTCTATATCCTCATTTGAACTACACCACCCACAAACAGTAGGCACATGTACACCTTTCGAATTGAGACGAACCCTTATGGGGACTGCTCCTTTAAGAACCCTCCAAATAAACTCTTTAATTTTAGGAGGAGCATCTAGGCTCCATATCTTCCTCCATACTGCTCCCTCAAATTTTTCACCTCCTCTTTGAAGTCTATGAAGACTTAAAAAATACCCTAATTTAACACTATAAACACCTTTCTTCTTAAAATGTTAAATAACTTTATCCTCTATATCCCTTACCCCAAGAGGAATATTCAAAGTCGCTTGTATATCACCCACACTAAACAATCTATGATTTTGAGAGCATCCCATTATCTCCTATTAGGAAGAAAGAGATCTTTAACAGGCATCTCAGGCTCTATAAAACCCATCCCATCCTCAACCACGAAACTCCCTGCTTTAGGAACCCATGGATCCCTTCCCACAACAATTCTCTCTCCATTACCAACCCTTCAACGGAAGCCATGCTTTAATACATCCCTAGATAAAATAACACTCTTCCAAATAAAACTCGGATTACTTCTAAGTGAAGCATTTAAAAAGTCCCCCTTAGGGAAGTATTTAGCTTTGAGGACTTGAGATAAAAGAGTGTTAAGTGTAGGAACAAGTCGCCAAAGTATTTTATCAAGCATAGCAATATTAAAGCAATGGAGATCTCTAAACCCCATACCCCCGTCCCTCTTGCTCTAACATATCCAATCCCATGAAAACTAGTGAATACTCTTACTCCTCTCCCCTAGACTTAGAACCCCACCAAAAGGAGTTCATAGTGTTGGCTCAAGGGTCAAATTCTAATCTCGGAATTTTGATGATTAAAACAAAACAAATAAATTTAAATTATATTATTTGTGCTAATATTATTTTATGCAGAATTCTTATGGAAAGAAAACGAATAAGGTAAGTCTTACAAAATCCATAGTGTGTGAAGATATTCGAAGACCCTAGTGGTTAGGTATTTAGGATACATTGTAGGATAGAGAGAAAATTCGTCTATAAGCACAAAAACTAATCTTTCTCTCATCAAAAATATTTTTCGGAAATTAGATTCTTCAAAAATAAATTCCTTTTGTTTTCGAAAATCCTTTAAAAGAAATCAAAATGATTCAATTACCTAAAATTAAAGAGATTATGTCACTAACGATTTTGGTAATAAATCGTATGCTTTCTTTTTCGGAAATTCTCTTTGAAGATCTAAAGAATTTTAATTTATTCTCTTACCTAAAACGAAGGAAGATCTTATCTTTTCATTTTGGTAAGTAGTATCTTTTCAAAAAATATTTCTCAAATAAATTGCTTTCGAAAAATCTTTAGGTTTAAGGAAAGAAAGATCGTCTCCTATTTTCTTACCAAAAGGATAAAATAAACTTTTGGTAACTAAGATTTTCGTATCTTCTAAATAAGGAAAGCGAATATTTTGATTTCAAAAATAAATATCCACTTTCTAAAACCGAGAGTCACAAATCTCTCTATAAAAAGGAGTTTTCACTCTTTGAACTAAGTGGAAGAAAGAGTTTTCGTTTTAAGAGTATTCACCTATTGATCATATCTTTTATCTCTCAAAACTTACTCTCTACCCCCATTTTTCTTTTCATCTTTACACTTCACGTTTTTATCTTTAAAAAGAAAAGAATTTTTATAACTACTTTTGAGAAACGGTTTTGTGTTCTAAACGATTTTCTAATCTGAAAAACTGTTTTTCCTGTGCTTATATTTTCATTTCTATCTGTCTATTTAGATTTTGTAATCTTTAGTAGGCAGGTCTTTATTTGGTAAACAATTGTGTAATAGCTTAGGTGAGAAGCTATTGTGAAAGAGGTTATCAAGCAACCTTCTCCGTGAGAGAGATTCTAATGTCTTGAATTGAGTTTCTGTACTCTGCCAAAAAAAGAAAGGGTTGAGGTTAACTAGAACCTTTGGAAAATCTAGTGGGATAAAGGGTAGATCTAGGTGTTGATCTATTGCCTTGTACTGTTGGTTTATCTCTTACCCTTGAAAAGAGATAGCATAGTTGAGGATCTCAAGATGAGTCTTGGGGAGCGGATGTAGGCGAGTTAGTGATGAACCACTATAAATCACTGTGTTGATCTTTTTTAATTTCTGAAGTTTTGCTTGATACTACTTTACTTACACTTTTGTTTATATTTTAGAGATGCTAAAGTTGTTAATGATTTTGATGTTCTAAAACTGGAATAAGTCTTATCTTCTCTGAATATTAGAACTCTAGAATTCTGATAAGTGAATATACCAAGTTCTAAACAGTTCTTCTATTTACAGTATATTTCACTACTTGGGTTTCTAATTAGTTTTCTAAACTTGATTAAAGCTTTGTGAAGCAGTTCTAATTTCAATAACTGTCTCTCACACAGTCTTATATGATTTTCTAAACTTTATGAGGAAGTTCTAATTACAATAGCTTTCCGTCATAAAGCAGTTTTGATTTTGAATAAGACATTGTGAAGCAGTTCTAATTAATAGCTGCACTTTGCATAGTTTTTCTATTTTTTATGAATAGAACATTGTGAGGAAGTTCTAATCCATTATCTATTCTCACAAGTTCTTTATTTTTCCGCTGCACTTAGAATTCTATATTTGTTTTTAAAATCTAAAATTATTTTTGAAAACCCAATTCACCCCCCCTCTTGGGTTGTGCCATACATATACGGGACCCACAATCTGGCATCAGTGCTTTGGCTCTTGACTTACCTAAGCTTAACAGCTTAAGAGATAAGACTGGTGATAGAAGGTCAATCTGTTACTTCTTTAGAAGGTCAATCTGTTTCTAGACCTCCTTTGTTCAATGGTTCTAATTACTCTTATTAGAAAACTAGAATGGAAAATTTCATAAAATCAGTTGATAAAAACTGCTGGAGGAACGTTATTACTGGTCCTCGTATTCCCATGAGAATTGTAGGAGATGAGAGTATTAGAACAGCAGAAGAAGAATATACTGATGTTGATTGGAATGATATTGCTATAAATGCAAAAGCCATTAATATTCTTCATTGTGCTTTAGATGCAACAGAATACAACAAAGTGTCTGGATTTAAATCTGCAACAGAAGTTTGGGAAAAACTTAGAGTTAACTACGAGGGTGGCCAGTGTCAAATCCGCCAAAATTAATAATCTCACTACCAATTTAAAGAACTTGAAGAAAATGGTGAGTAAGGTCGAAATCCACAGAGACTAGAGATTAAAAATATTATTTTTAAAACCAGAAAATAAAAATGAATTATGAATGGGAAGATTGGAAAAATTATTGAATCTAGCAAAAATAGTAATTTAAAAATGGGAAATTCAATTGGAGAAATATTTCCAGCCAAGGTCAATCTTGTACTAGTTCTTCGTGTTGATTACTGAATTCAACTTGACTCATTAACATAATCAATAAATTGGTTATGGTTACCAAAAATGCTTTAAACAACCTAGTCTTTCCGTAGTAACAGAATAAGCAAGACAACGCGCTTTGATTAATCCCTTACCAATAACTAATTTTGACATGCGCCTAAAATTAAAATATATTGGTAGCATTAAGAATAAGAAAGACCCAATTCAATCTAATAAACAACATGTGTAGTCTATTCAAGAAGATTGTTTATCCCTTTAATATAACTTGAAAATCTAGCTCTAAACAAGCTATATTAATTGCTACAAATTGTTAACTCAATCAAACAATTACGAATTTGATTATATTAACTAGCGCCTGTCACTCTAAATTAATCAAATAACTGGCCATTTACTTAATTAAATAGAATAACAATATCCATCTAAACCATTAATTGCAAGAGATAAACAAATATTGAAGAGTTAAATGAGTAAAAAGAAGAACAATTCTCACAACACTTCGGTAGAACTAGCACTTGATTAAACCTTAAGCTGGAATTGAAAGAATTCAGCCACGTATGGCCATTTCCAAGCTTACAAACTAAAGAAAAGAATTATTAACTCAAAACTCCGATATCCCAACTAATAGCCCATCTCTCCCTTTTATAGAAGAGAAGAGAAGACTATTTCAAAGGAAACTGAGAAAAATATATTTACAATCAAATCAAATCCAACAAAATAAAATCCCATGATCCTCTCTATTCTTCAAAACCTTTGAATAAATCTTCCAAAAAAGAATCCAGCAGCTCCTCATCCTCTGACTTAGTGATTTTATCCCAAAAAGGCAAATAAATAGAGTCAAACTAATACCTGCATCTATTTAATCACATAGACCAACAAACCCATCAAAAATACCAAATTATATGACTAAAATAGTCACATTTTTATAGGTTATTCGGCACAAATAATAAACCCATCAAATTCCCCCACACTTAATATTTGCTTGTCCTCAAAGAAAAACTCAATCTACACAAAAGGAGATTCACCCAACTCTTCACAACTCTTATAAGAACATCTTTAGAAAAGCAACCTTAATTACAAAAGTAAAGCTGAGTTGAATATTCAAATCTGAAATCTATGGAGAATAAAGAATTGAATTTACATTCTTTCAAACATAATAGACTAGGCTTGAACTTTGTAATTTTAAACATGCAATTTAAATTCCATATCAATTAAACCATTGCTTAAAGAATTATTTGTTAAACAGCTTGGTCACAGAAAATCATTGCAATCACACTCAAAACAAATAATGCTGAACTTTTATTTATTTATTTATTTATTTTTTTTGATTTTTTTTTTGTGCTTGAACATTTATCAATTGCCTGAGTGTGTCATCATTGGTAACCCACTTGTGGGTACTTGGAGTCACAAACTCAAGTGGCTACTAACACTACTCTTTGCCCAAACTCGGACAGCGAAGTACCTCGACTGCTCAAGTCTTAATTTAATTACTTGCTGTTTTTTTTTCTTTTTTTTTTCAATTTAGTAACCTTAAATTCAAAAGTAAACACACACATACTCATCTCCATACCCAAGCTGTTTATACAATAATTGGAAAAGCAATGGATGTGAATTATGATCAAGCAATTTAGAAATTTAACTATGATTCATTCAAGCCTCATATATTATGTCAAAAAGAATAACTACATTCAATAATTTATTCTAAATGGATGAGATAATAGCTACCAAATTAACTTTACTTAAGTAATTAAGAGGGTTTTTCTATTGAATTCAAAGGGCTGTTCTAAGTTAAGATAAAATTCCCTAATCATCAGAATTTCAGCTACCCAAAATCAATATCAAATTCAAGCAAATATTAGAACAAATTACTCACATTTTAACAAGACCCAACAAAATTGCTGCTGATTATTACAATACCCAGCAAAATTTAACCAAAACAATTAGCAATTGAACCCAAATTTCATATTAATGATTTTTCTACTCAAAATTCCCTCCCCCACATTTAAATTACATTGTCCCAATGTAATACCCAACACAAATCCAAGCTGTTTATACAATAATTGGAATTTATGTCCAAGAAAACTTACCTAAACTGCTGGACTTGTGATCTAAAACCAAAACAGGGGACGCATCTATTGGGTACAAAACCTTCGAACACTGCTACTAGAAGAAGAGGGAATGGCTCCGAAGCTACTGATTGGGCTCTATTTTTGCTGGCGTTGGGCGATCTGAACAGAGACTGAACAATCTCTGCTTCGCGTGGGGGATAGAGTCTGGGAATGTCGGCTGAATGAAATTCACTTCTCCTTTTCTTTTCTTTTGTTCTCACCTTACTCACGTGCTGTATATATGAGTCAAAAACAAAATAGGAGAACATAATATAATAAGAAAAAGCCCACACTTTACGCTTATAAGGCCTATTAAAATTTCATATTCCATTAAACTCTCCCAAGGAAAGATCACGGCTTCTGCATCCAAAAACAATCAAATTGGATCATTTTATTAAAGAAGATGACTATAAATAAATAAATAAATAAATAAAATTAAAATAAAACAAAAAGAAACTTTATTATTTTTTTTTATTCATCTACTCTTTTATTTTCAAACTTCCTACTTTCAAACCAGAACTTTAGGAATTTCCAATGATATTTCCTCTGTTTCTGCTCGAAATCCCTCATAGAATGTTTCAATCGGTGCCCATTAACCTTAAAAATTTTATTAGTCTCTAAACTCTGAATTTCCACTGCACCATGAGGAAAAATATTGATAACCACAAAAGGTCCAATCCATCTTGACTTTAACTTTCCTGGAAACAATTTCAGTCTTGAATGATAGAGTAAAACTTTCTGGCCAATTAAAAATTGCTTTCTTGAAATTGAATTATCATGAAAGGCCTTAGTTTTCTCCTTGTAAATTTGAGAACTCTCATAAGCATCATTTCTATCTCTTCCAGCTCCTGTAATTGCAACTTCCTATGTTCTCCAACAGCATCCACGTCCATATTGCACTTCTTTATAGCCCAATAAGCTCGATGTTCTAATTCCACTGGTAAATGGCATGGTTTCCCAAAAACCATTCGGTAAGGAGACATTCCTATAGGTGTTTTATAGGCTGTGCGATACGCCCACAGAGCATCATCTAAACGCAAACTCCAATCCTTTCGATTTGGACTCACTGTTTTCTCCAGAATTGACTTAATTTCCCTATTCGATACTTCCGCTTGCACGCTTGTCTGAGGATGGTAGGCAGTAGAAGTTCGATGAGTAACCCCATATTTCTTGAAGAGAGCTTCCATTGTCTTATTACAAAAATGTGTCCCTCGATCGCTAATGATAGCTTTTGGAGTTCCAAACTTGGCAAAAATATTAGACTTCACAAAATCCACAACAGTTTTAGCATTATCATTTCGACAAGCCTTAGCTTCTACCCACTTAAAAACATAATCAACAGCAAGCAATATGTAAGTGTAACCAAAAGAAGCAGGAAAAGGACCCATGAAGTCTATACCCCACACATCAAAAATTTCACAAATCAAAATAGGATTAAGGGGCATTTGATCTCTATGTCCTAAATTTCCAGTTCTTTGACAATTAGCACAAGCTTTACAAAAAATATATGAATCATGGAATAATGTTGGCCAATAAAATCCACATTCAAGAACCTTACGAGCTGTTCTCTTAGGTCCAAAATGACCACCACAAGCATAAGAATGACAAAATGTAAGAATGGACTCAACCTCATCATTAGTGACACACCTTCTAATTATTTGATCTGAACAATATTTCCACAAATAAGGGTCATCCCAAGCATAGTATTTGGCATCACTTTTAATTTTATCTTTTTCATGCTTAGTTAAATCATCAGGCAATGATCTAGTAACTAAGTAATTGACAATGTCAGCAAACCAAGGAGTACTATTACTTAAAGAGAAAAGATACTCATCTGGAACTGCATCATTTAAAGGTAGAGTTTCCTCTGTTAAAGGTACCTGTTGACGCGTAATTTTATGCCCCCGCCTAACCCGGTGATGATATGAGGATAAGGGATAAAGAATCATGATCAACCAGAAGTGTTTGAACCAAAAAATTGAATCGAACCGGTCCAAAGGAGTTTGACCCGCGTTAGGGTTGCGTCACGCAGCTATCACCTGCGTGACGGCACTCATAGTTGCGTCACGCAACTCTAACCAGGCTGACACCTCTGGCACACGCCCGTGTAACGGTCTGCACTGTTTGTATGGATACGCGGCAACTGTATGAAAAGTAAGCTGCGTCACGCAGCTCTCGGCTCCGTCACGCAGCTTCTACTTGCGTGACGCAGCTTGTCCTGTTGCCCTACCCATAGAAATACAACATTTTGTCTTAAAAACGGGACTTTTCTCTCATTTTCTCTGGACTTCAACGTTTTAAGCTAAGGTTTTTGATTTACGGCTAGGGTTTCTTCCCCAAGAACTCAAGTGAGTAATCTTGAGGAAGATCAAGCCATTAGATATATAGATTTAAAATTAAAACACAAAAAAAAAAAAAGAGGAAAAGAGAGAAAAGGAAAAAGAAATGTTTATTTTGTGAAAACTTGATAACAATACCTCTGGGATCGTGAAGCAGTGTCCCTAATTCAATCCAAGTGCATGCAATCCTCGAATCTGAGGGTTAGGTAATCACTTTAACCTTCTCTTTTTATTTTTAGTCACTTACTTCTTAAAAATCTCATTTTCATAGCATTTAGTTGGTTTGTTATTGGTTAAACATAACTTTGTCCATTTCTGAGTATTTCTGAGTTGTGTTAAATTACTGTTAACGAAAAAGAACACGTAAAAAGAGTAGTTTGAAAGGTAGTTACGGACCAGAGCAGCTGCATCATGCAGCTACCACCTGCGTGACGCAACTATTCATGTCCAAAAGATCCTGACTTCGCTTGGACCGCCTGCGTGACGCAGCTGTTCGTGGGGATAATTTTAGTTCATTTTATATCTTTCGTTTAATGTTATATTTGTTAATAAATAATTAATAAAACTGGGAATTTTAATAAGCTCACGAACAGTCGCGCCACGCAACTAGGAGTTTCGTCACGCAACTGTTCTTCATAGAACAGCTGTTCTAGGATTCCAGGACACTTTTTTATTTTACTTTAATTTTATGTCATTAACTGAATTTTAATCTTAATTCGGAAAACGATCAATAATGGGCAAATTGTGTTCCAATCAAATCAAATCAATTAATTTATTATGATTATGAGATTTTAAGATTTATTATTTATTGTTTATGGTTGATTGTATTATTAAATCCGGTTTGTGGCGCGCCTTTAACCATAAGGCAAGAGCGGGTCTTTCATTTATATTTGCTATGTATGGATGGTGAATGTGATGATTAATTTGGTATGAATGCAATGAATGAACCTACTTGGGACGGTTAATTAATTTTCCACATAGGAACTCGATTCGGTTTATTCAGGTTGGGTTTAATTAAATAATCTGGCTTTTCTAAAATAAAATCAGTTAGAAATCGTAGGTTAAAAGAGGCCGGTTTTTCGGGCGTCAGCTTCCAACAGGCTGACGTACCCAATTCCCTTACCCAGAATTGTACTTGGTACGCCTGACCAGTCTTTTTCAAATAATCAGCCTTAAAAATGAGTTAAATGGAGTCATTTTATAAAATTAAAATTGGAAACGGTCCCATTGCCGAAATAATGGGTGGCGACTAAAATAATTTATAAGACCGATTTATCGGCACCGCGATCCCAAAAGATTTTAACACCATTTTCAATAAAAAGAAAAAAAAAAGTTTTTCGAGGTCCTTTCGGGGATTTGGGATCTCTTGGGGGAAAACAGATTGGCGACTCCGCTGGGGATCTTGCAACCAAGAATCCCCGGTTATTTTTAATAATCAAATGGTTGCAATTAGGAATTGACTCTAAAGCCTACATTTTCTAAAAATAAAATTGAATAGAAAAGCCGTTGGAAAATTTTTTAATCGTCCGTATGTGCTTAATTGCTTTCCTTTTATTTCTAGGATTTTTGCATTCATTCTGCATTTCTCTCTTCTCACCTCATTCTACCCATACTACCCTTCGATACTGGTGTTAACTTTGACGGTGGATTTAGCCTAAACCTCGCGTTTTAGGTGCATCCATCCGAGAATTAACATTACTACCAACCGCAAGCCTAGTACCTTAAAGGTGCGTCAAAAGGAGTAGGCCCAACAAAGCCCGAATCCTGTTTGCGGAACCCAGACTTTGTTAAGCCCAATAAGACTAAAGCCAATGCATATAGTTCAAAGCCTTAGTTACTTCCCCTAAGGTGCACCCGATTCTATTTGCTGTTGTTATACCGCATTCATTTCCGAGAGATTATATCGTCAATCTCAAAACCCCCTGTTGGTTGTCGAGATTAGACCAATTCCTAGGAAACAGATGTCGGAATTTATACCAATGGAATCTGTGTGTGGGAGAAATAAGGTTGGAAGGCATGCATTTCCCAACTCTTGTCCCCTGTGTGATATAAACTATACATATGTTGTGACATTCATGCACCATGTAACACTTTCTTTTTCAGCCATGCATTAATAAGAGCTAATGTCCGGTATGGACGTTGGACCTTGATATTGAGACTGGACCTCAAATTCGTTTTGAATAATATAATGCAAGCACTTATAGTGAATTAATACCCAAAAGAAAAGGGAGTTATAAGGGGGTTGCAATTCCTTTGTATTTTAACATTTCTCGCATTATCTGAAAATAAGTGAGAGATTACAGAATTTTGTAACAAAATAAAATAAGATCCTACTTGGGACCATATGTTCCAAGGCAAAAAGTAAGGATACACGAAAATGAAAAAATAAATAACAATAAAAATCCCGCTTGGAAAATCTTTCATTCCAAGGCAAAAGTTAGGGACTCGAGAGAAAATAGTCAACCGTAAATCCAAAAGGAACGGTCGACGACAGATAATGCCTGAAATATTTGAATACAAAATAAGTTATTGACATATTATTCGCACCGAATTTTGGGTCCAATCGTTGAAATCGAGATCTTATTTCCATACTGGTCATTAGCACATTAGAACTGCATTCTTCATCCTATGTGCTTCCATTTTCTCATGCATACATGCAGGACCCGCTTTAACTCAAGCATATTTTTATCAGAACTGATTCTTCTCGGGAAATCGCTTCAATAAATTGGCACCGACACCCGGGTCAGCGTTTAGTCAGAACATCCCCAATCCCTGAGCCTACTCTTGACAGTCCTGTGATTCATCCAAGTTCATCAGATTCAGATTCTGATTCAGATCGAGTGGGAATGGCTGACAACATGGAAAATGAGACCGGGTTTTCTGAAGCCCAGATAAGAACTATTGCTCAGATTGTAGCCGTTGCTCTCACCCAAGACAGGGCACAAAATCAAGTGCCTCCCGCGTCAAGCAGCCAGCCTGTGGTTGAAGAGAGACAAATCCCAGAACCTGCGTCAGATAATTAGGCCTCTGTGGGTAACGCTGTCCCAGCCGATAATGATGTAATCAAGCAGCTTGCTGAGTTGAAGGATAAGGTTGAGAAAATGTCCGTAATGAAGGAAAAGGACCCCGTCACCAACTTTCATATAACCGAGTATGTCTTACATCCAACCAACTCCACTTCGTTCAAAACATTCAAGCATACTGTGTTTGAGGGAGATAACGACCCCCGTTCTCATCTGTCTGAATTCCTCCAGATTTCTCAAATGAACCGATACAATGAGGAGGATGTCTTGTGAGGATTCCCGCAAACATTACATAAGGATTATCGGAGGTGATACGATGGTCTAGATGAGGAGATTCAAAAGAATTGGGTCAAGCTGCAGACCGCTTTTCTTAAGCACTTTAAGACTGATGAGAGTGATGAATTTGGCTTGCATGATTTGGAGGGTCTGAGACAAGGGAAAGATGAAAGCTTTTCTGACTATTATAGAAGGTGGAGAACAAAGCTATACAGGGTCCAGACAAGGCCGAAAGACTACGAGCTAATCATAATCTTCAGTAGGAGCTTGTTACCCTTCTTTAAAGAAAGGATGTTGACCCAACCGCTCACTGACTTCGCTCTAGTTCAGAGGGCTGGTTTGAACATAGAAGAGCTGTACAAGGAGGAAAAGAAGAAAAATAGAGGGTTTGGCAACTATAGGACCTCCTACCATGACAGGAATGTTGGAACCAGCAACCAGAACCAGTCAGGGAGCAGCAACACAGTAGGTGCTGTCAATGAAAGGATGAGAAGAGAATTCACTGATCTGGGGAGACCATTGAGTACGGTCCTGAAATCATGTATCAAGAATGGAGTACTTTCAAAGCTGTCGGTCGATCCAACTAAACCTGTGCATGGGAAGTATATGGATCGAAATTGTGATTATCATCAGTGCAAGGGGCATTCGACCGATGAATGTTTCAAATTAAGGCACGATATTCAAGATCTGATTGACAGCGAAAAAATTACTAAACCATCTGAGAGGAACAAGCCCAGCACTAAGAACAATCTGCTTCCCCAATATCAGTGTAACTATTCGCCCCGTAAGTCTCAATCGGGTGGATCAATCAACGTAATCGGAAGTGGATTGCCAGAAGAAGTTGTATTGGTAGAGGCTGAATGGGAAGAGCGGATGTGCGGAATGTTGAATATATGGGATGACTGCAGTAGCGATGAGGAAGGGAAGATGTCCGTAAAAATAGAGATTGAGAAGAGCATTACGGTGAAAGTGGGCGATGTGCTAGAAGATGAAGACGAGCAAATCCAGCTCGCAATCGAAAAAAGCTTAGTTGATCAAGAAGAGCAGTGGTATTATAGCAGCGAAGAGGGCGTGAATGAGGTAGGCGTCCAGAGCTTAACCCGCAGTGGGCGAGTATACAATCCCGATAGCAGTGTGCAGGCTAAGGGAAAAGAGATTGCTGCTGATGGAACGAAAAAGAAAGCAACAGAGAAAGGCGGAGAAGAGCCAAAAGAAAAGAAGAAAGAGGAGGAAGTAGTGAAAGTGCAGAAGAAGACTGTCGAGGTAGGCGAGAGCAGTCAAAACCGAGCACCCAGCGGCGTAACTGCCAGTTCAGTTTTGAGCCAATTGCAGAGAACAAGAGTAGATATTTCATTATGGGATTTGTTGATAGCGTCCAAAGAGCATAGAGAGTCTTTACTAGAAGCCATGACTTTTGTCAGAGTGCCTGCTCGGATTCAGAGTGTTGACATGATCAACGTGCTACAGCGTAGAATTGGCGAAGTCACTTTCTTTGACTCGGACCTCCCACTAGAAGGAAGAAACCACTTTAAGCCATTATACATCCAGATTGCCGTTAATGGGCGTGACACCCGGAATGTAATGGTGGATAACGGATCAGCACTATGCGTGTGCCCGTTGAAGATGCTATCCAATTTAAAATTGAAGAGTCAGAACTTGAACCATCAAACATGGTGGTCAAAGCTTATGACAACACTATGCGGAATGCAAAAGGAACTTTTAGAGCGAAGATCTCCACGGGGGCTGTAGAAAGCTGGGTAGATGTGGTTGTGCTTGATATCCTAGCCAACTATGCTCTTTTGTTGGGAAGGCCCTGGCTCCATCCTCTAGGTGCAGTTCCGTCTACCCTGCATAGAAAAGTGAAGATTCCATGGGGTACGGATGTGGTGACCGTTAACGCACAAGAGGACCTGAATGTAGCAACAGTGGAAGGCTTAGAGGTGGCGGTGCCGTTATCGGGTTTTCAGGTGGCAGGGATTGATGCGCCTACCAATGAGAGTAAGAGTGCGATAAATAGAATGAGTCCTTTCTCAAGGAAGATGATGAAGAAGATGCAGTGGCAGTATGGCTGAGGGCTAGGCCGGGAGCTGCAAAGAAGGTTTGAGCCTCTTTCATCGGCATATGGGCAACAAGATAGACGCGGGCTGGGATATTCTGAGAACAGGATGAGATCCGGTCTCCGGCTAGAGGGCCAAATTTGAATCATATTTTCTTTGTCCCACAAGCCGCAGGAGAATTTCAGAGTAGGGGAAAGACCTACCCCGGCTTGGTGATATTCATGACAGATTATGAGGAGAAACTGATCAAGTCTCCTGAACCTTCCTTGGAACAGCTGGTTGAAGGAACTGAGTTTATGGTGGGTATTGTTGACGCGTGATTTTTGTGCCCCCACCTGGCCCGATAATGATATGAGGACAAAAGAATAAGGTTTCACAATAAACCAGAAGTGTTTAAACCAAAAATTGAATCAAACCGCCCAAAGGAGCCTGACCTGTGTTTGGACTGCGTCACGCAGCTAGTACCTGCGTGACGGCACTTATAGCTGCGTCACGCAGCTCTATCGGGACTGACACCTCTGGCGTGCGCCCGTGCAACGGCCTGCACCGTTTGTATAGATACGCGGCAACTGTACCAAAAGTAAGTCGCGTCACGCAGGATTACGGGTGCGTCACGCGGCTTCTACCCGCGTGACGCGACTGCTCTGTTGCCCTAGCCATATAAATACAACATTTTACAGCAAAAACGGGACTTTTGAAAAACTTTTGCCTTTTTGCTCTCATTTTTCCTCTAAAAAATCGTATTCTGAGTTTGAGTTTTTTAATTTAACGACTAGAACTCTCTCTCAAGAATTCAACTGAGTAAAACTTGAGGAAGATCAAGTCATAGATATCTTAGGTTTAAAATCAAAAAAAATATATATATATATAAAAAGACAAGAGGAAGAAAAGAGAGAAAAGAAAGAAAAAGAAAACTATCTATTCTGTGAAAGGATTTGACGAATACACTTCTGGAATTGTGAAACAACAGCCTCTGAGTCAATCTCAGTACATGCAATCCTCAAATCTGAGGGCTAGGTAACTATTCTTACTTCTTTTCCTTGATTCATTTCTAGTACTTTATCTTCTAAAAATCTCATTTTCATAGTATTTAGTTGACCCATTATTGATTAAACGTAAGTTTGTCCATTGTTGAAGCTTTCTGGGTTGATTCTAATCACATATAATAAAAAGAAAACGCAAAAAAGAATAGTTTGAAAGGTAGGTGCGGACCAGAGCAGCCGTGTCACGCAGCTACTACCTGCGTGACGCAGCTGTTCATGTCCAAAAGTCTTTGATTCGGGCTGGACCACCCGCATGACGCAACTGTTTGTATACTCAGTGTATTTTTATTCTCATATTTGTATTTAACATGGTATCTTGAATAAATAATCAATAAACTTGAGGATTTGGAATAAGTTACAAACAGTTCCGTCACGTAGGTAGGAGTCCCATCACGCGACTGTTCTTCATAGAACACCCGCGCGACGCGACTGTTCTAAGTGCCAGTACAAATGATAGAGTTCCGTTACGCGACTGTTCTTCATAGAACAGCTGCGTGACGCAACTGTTACAAGTTCCATAACGAAAGATAAGAGTTGCGTCACGCGACTGTTCTTCGTAGGACACCCGCGTGACGCGACTGTCTCCCATCACCAGTTTATTTTTGTTATTTCATCTCAATTTAGTTTCATTAAGCAGATTTTTAATTTCAATCTGGAAAATGATCAATTATGGGCAAATTAAGTTTTAATCAAGCAAAGTCAATTAATTATTGATGATTATGAGATTTTTAAGATTTTATTTCTTATCATTTATTATTAATTACATTACTAAACTCGGTTTGTGGCCCGCCTTTAACCATAAGGCAAGAGCGGATCTTTTACTTTATTTTGATATGTATTATGGATGGATGATATGATTTATTTGTGACGAATGCAATGAATGGACCTAATTGGGGCAGTTAATTAATTTTCCACATAGGAATTCGGTTCGATTTATTCGGGTTGGGTTTAAATAATTGGCTTTTCTAAAATAAAATCAAATTAGAGATCGTAGGTTAAAAGAGGCCGGTTTTTCGGGCATCGACTTCAAACGGGCCGACGTACCTAATTCCCTTACTTAGAATCGTACTTGGTACGCCTGACCAGTTTTCTTTCAAATAAATGGCCTTAAATAAAATGGGTTAAAATGGAGTCACTTTTATAAAATTAAAAAATAAAAACGGTCCCATTGCCGAAATAATGGGTGGCGACTAAAAATGATTTATAAGACTGATTTGTCGGCATCGTATATCCAAAAAGGTTTTTGTCACCACTTTTCAGAATAAATATTTAAGTACACATCAAAACAAATAAGTTCGATTTTTTTCTCCGGGGGAAAACAGTTTGGCGACTCTGCTGGGGATTTTGCACCCATTAATCCTCGGTTGTTTTTTTAATAAATAATTTAATGGTTGCAATTAGGAATTGACTCTAAAGCCTACGATCTTCTGAATAAAATTGAATAGAAAGCCGATGGAAAATTATTAATCGTCCGTATGTGTTTAATTGCTTACATTTTCTTTCTAGGATTTTTGCATTCATTCGCATTCCTTGCTTCTCACCTCATTCTACCCATATCACCCTTCGGTACTGGTGTTAAGTTTGACGGTGGATCTAGCCTAGACCATGCGATTTAGGTGCATCCATCAGAGAATTAACATTACTACCAACCGCAAGCCTAGTACCTTAAAGGTGCGTCAAAAGGAGTAGGCCCAACAAAGCCCGAATCCTGTTTGCGGAACTTAGACTTTGTTCAGCCCAATGAGACCGAAGCCCATGCATATAGTTTAAAGCCTTAGTTACTTCCCCTAGGGTGCGCCCGATTCCATTTGCTATTGTAATGCCGCATTCATTTCCGAGAGCTTATATCGTCAATCTCAAAACCCCCTGTTGGTTGTCGAGATTAGACCAATTCCTAGGAAACAGATGTCGGAATTTATACCAATGGAATCCGTGTGTGGGAGGAATAAGGTCGGAAGGCATGCATTTCCCAACTCCCATTCCCCTGTTTGATATAAACTGTACATATGTTGTGACATTCATGCACCATGTAACACCTTCCTTTTCAGCCATGCATTAATAAGAGCTAATGTTCGGTATGGACATTTGACCTTGATTTTGAGACCGGATTTCAAATTCGTTATGAATAATATAATGCAATTACTTATAGTGAATCAATACCCAAAAGAAAAGGGAGTTACAAGGGGGTTGCAATTCCTTTGTATTTCAACATTTCCCGCATTATCTGAAAATAAGTGAGAGATTATAGAATTTTGTAACAAAGTAAAGAGAAAATCCTGCTTGGGACCATATGTTCCATGGCAAAAAGTAAGGATACAAAAAATAATAAACAGCAATAAAAGTAAAATCCTGCTCGGAAATTCTTTCATTCCAAGGCAAAAGTTAGGGATTCGAGAGAAAATAGTTGATCGTAAATCCAAAAGGAACGATTGATGACAGATAATGCTTGAAATGTTCAAATACAAAATAAGTTATTGATGCATTATTCATACCGAATTTTTGATCTGGTCGCCGAAATCGAGATCTTATTTCCATACAGGCTTTAGCACATTAGAAATGCATTTCTCATCCGATGTGCTTTCATTTTTGCATGCATACATGCAGGACCCCCTTTAACTCAGAAATTTTTTGTCAGAATTGATCCTTCCCGGGAAACTACTTCGAGAGTTTGGAATCGACATCCTGGTCAGCGTCTAGTCAGAACATCCCTAATCCCCGAATTTGCTCCAGTTAGCTCCGTGAATCAGTCCAGTTCATCAGATTCAGAGCCCGATTCAGATCCAGTAGAAATGGCGGATAACACGAAAAATGAGACCGGATTTTCTGAGGCTCAGATAAGAACCATTGCTCAGATTGTGGCTGCGGCTCTTGCTCAAGACAGGGCCCGAAACCAGAATACTCCCCCTTCGGGTAGCCAACCTGTGGCTGAAGAGAGGCCAATTCCGGAACCTGTGTCAGATAATCAGGCTTCTGTGGGAAACACTGTCCCAGTCGAGAATGATGTGCTCAAACAACTTGCCGATCTGAAGGAAAGATTCGATAAAATGGCGGTAGTAAAGGAGAAAGACCCGGTCACCAACTTTCACATAACTGAGTATGTGTTGCACCCAACCAGCTCTACCTCGTTCAAGACTTTCAAACATACCATATTTGAAGGAGACAATGATCCTTGCTCTCACTTATCTGAATTTCTCTGAGTGTCCCAGATGAACCGGTATAACGAGGAAGATGTTTTGCGTGCATTTTCGCAAACCCTGCATAAAGACTATCGGAGGTGGTATGATGGTCTAGATGAGGAGGTTCAGAAGAATTGGATCAAACTGCAGACAGCTTTTCTCAAACATTTCAAGACTGAAGAGAGTGATGAGTTCAGTCTGCGTGATCTAGAGAATTTTAGACAAGGGAAGGATGAAAGCTTTTCTGACTACTACAGGAGATGGAGAACTAAGTTGTATAGAGTTCAGACAAGGCCAAAGGACAAAGAGTTGATCAGAATCTTTAGCAGGAGCCTATTGCCCTTCTTCAAGGAAAGGATGTTGATACAGCCTCTTACCGATTTTTCTTTGGTTCAAAGTGCTGGTTTAAACATCGAGGAACTGTACAAGGAAGAAAAGAAGAAGAACAGAGGGTTTGGTAACTAATGGACTTCTTATGGTGACAGAAGTACTGGAGGTAGTAGTCAGAGCCAGTCGGGGAACAGTAATGCCGTAGTGGGGGCAGTTAATGAGAGAACTAGGAGGGAGTTCACTGACTTAGGAAGACCTTTGAGCACGGTGCTAAGATTCATGCATCAAGAATGGAGTGTTGTCAAAGCTACCGGTCGATCCGACTAAGCCAATTCGAGGGAGGTATATGGACAGAAATTGTGATTATCATCAGTGCAAGGGACATTCAACTGATGAATGTTTTAAATTGAGGCACGATATTCAAGACCTGATCGACAGTGGGAAGATTATGAAGCCCTCGAACAAGAGCAAGCCCAGCACCAAGAACAATCTGCTTCCTCAATATCAGTACAATTATCCGCCTCGTAAGTCTCAGTCAGGTGGATCGGTCAATGCGATTGGGAGCGGGTTACCAGAAGAGGTAGTATTAGCTGAAGCGGAATGGGAAGAGCGGATGTGCGCTATGTTGAACATATGGGACGACTATAGTAGTGATGAGGAAGAAAAGGTGCCGATGAAGATTGAAATCGAGAAAAGTATTACTGTGAAAGTGGGCGATGTGCCGGAAGATGAAGATGAGCAACTCCAGCTTGCCATTCAAAAGAGCTTAGCCGACCAAGAGGAACAATGGTACTACAGCAGTGAAGAAGAAGTGAATGAAGTAGGTGTTCAGAGCTTGACCCGCAGTGGGCGAGTGTACAATCCCGAGAGCAGTATGCAGACTAAGGGAAAAGAGATTGCTGTTGATGGAGCAAAGAGGAAAGTGACAGAGAAAGGCGGGGAGGAGCCGAAAGAGAAAAAGAATGAGGAAGAGGTAGTGAAAGGGCAAAAGAAGGCTGTCGAAGTTGGAGAAAGCAGTCAGAGCAAGACACCTAGTGGGGTGACCGCCGGTTCGGTGCTGAGTCAATTGCAAAGAACTAGAGCAAACATTTCAATATGGGATTTGCTGATAGCATCTAAAGAGCATAGAGAAGCCTTGCTTGAAGCCATGACTTTCGTCAGAGTGCCGGCTCGGATCCAGAGTGTTGATATGATCAACGTGCTACAGCGTAGAATCGGTGAAATTACTTTCTTTGACTCAGACCTTCCACCAGAAGGAAGAAACCACTGCAAGCCATTGTACATTCAAATTGCCGTCAATGGACGAGATACCAGGAATGTGATGATTGATAACGGATCCGCACTGTGTGTATGTCCGCTAAAGATGCTGTCCAAATTTAAAATTGAAGAATCAGAGCTTGAGCCATCAAACATGGTGGTCAAGGCTTATGATAACACTATGCGGAATGCAAAAGGAACTTTCAAAGCGAAGATATCCACGGGGGCAGTGGAAAGCTGGGTAGACGTAGTTGTGCTAGACATCTTAGCCAACTATGCTCTGCTATTGGGAAGACCTTGGCTCCGCCCTTTAGGCGCAGTTCCGTCCACTCTACACAGAAAAGTAAAAATCCCGTGGGGTACAAGTGTGGTGACAGTCAACGCACAAGAGGATCTGAATGTGGCTACAGTGGAAGGTCTAGAACTGGCGGTGCCCTTATCGGGATTTCAGGTGGCAGTAATTGATGCGCCCACCACCGAGAGCAAGAGTGCAGTGAATAGAATGAGTCCTTTCTCAAGGAAGATGATGAAAAGAATGCAGTGGCAGTATGGCCGAGGTTTAGGTCGGGAACTGCAAGGAAGATTTGAGCCTCTCTCATCAGCATCTGGGCAGCAAGACAAGCGCGGATTGGGATATTCTGAGAACCGAAAAAAGGAGAAATTTGAGATTCGGTCTCCAGTTAGAGGTTCAAATTTGAGTCATATCTTCTTCGTTCCACAAGCCGAGGGAGAATTTCAAAGTAGGGGGAAGACCTACCCTGGTTTGGAGATATTTATGACTGATTATGAGGAGAAGCTGATCAAATCGCCCGAACCTTCCTTGGAACAGCTGGTGGATGGAACTGAGTTTATGGTGGGTATGACACAAGCAAACATTGAATCTGACTGGTCGAAGAAGATATCCGAGTTCGAAGACTTTTTGGGGATTGGGGATGAAGCTTCCAAGTCAGTGCAAGAGCAGAAGGCCAAGGCACGGATCCTACAGTCTGTTCTAGCCGCTGAAGATGCCGAAGAGGTAGAGAGGAAGATGAAGAAGATGATAGAGCAGGGAAAGGCCAAGAAAGGAGCTACCCTTACGGAAGGAGAAGAAAGCGCAGATCCAAATGAAGTGGTCCAGGTAATAAAAGATACTTGTAATGAATGTGTTGAACAGGCAATTAATCTTGTGTTTGGTTTTTCTAATGCTTGTTTTGAGAACAATATGGATGGTTTTCCTCTTTTATTTCAATCAATGGAAGTGAACTTTGACTATTTGTTTTCTTGTTTTCCTGATTGTCACGTTCATGGCATTGATTATACCACTCGCATATTAGACATAAATGCATTGCATAATTTTGCATTTAATTTAAGCACCACCGAAGATCCTAAAATAATTGAAATCGGATCAGACTTCAAATCTAAGCTCAGACAGGACCTTCAAGAATGTATCAAAAGAAATTCGAAGGTATTTGCCTGGAGCTACGCGGACATGCCAGGGATCAACAGATCAATAGCGGAGCACTTCATCCCTACTGATCCGAGTGTTAGGCCAGTAAAACAGAAAAGGAGAAGGGTCAGACCAGAATGGCAGGACAAGATCAAAGCTGAAGTCCAGAAGCAGCTGGATGCAGGATTCTTAGAAGTAGTACACTATCCGGAATGGTTGGCAAATATAGTCCCGGTGTTGAAGAAAGATGGCAGGATAAGGGTCTGTGTCGACTACAGGGACTGAACAAAGCCTCGCCTAAGGATGACTTTCCACTTCCGCACATAGATGTTCTGATCGACAGTGCTGCCGGAATGGGATGTTATTCTATCATGGACGGATTCTCCGGATATAACCAGATACTGATGGCCTTAGTGGACAAACACAAGACGGCCTTTACCACGGACTTCGGAACCTTTTGCTATAGAGTGATGCCGTTTGGACTGAAGAACGCCGGGGCAACATATCAGAGAATGGCTACAACATTATTTCATGATATGATCCATAAAGGACTAGAAGTATATGTAGATGACATGGTGATCATGACAAGAACACAGGAAGAACACGTAGAGATGCTGGAGAAGTTCTTTGCACGGGTTAAGCAATACAACTTGAGACTCAATCCCAAGAAGTGCGTATTCGGAGTGACAAAAGGGAAGTTGTTAGGTTTTTTGGTAGGACCTAATAGGATTGAGGTTGACCCAGACAAAATAAAAGCCATTCAGGATATGGAACCGCCAAGAACAGAACGTCATGTGAGAAGCTTCTTGGGTAAAATTCAGTACATCAGCACGTTTATTTCCAGATTATCCATCATTTGTGCTCCAATTTTCAAGCTACTGAAGAAGAATCAGCCAGTTAAGTGGAATGACGATTGCCAGAAAGCCTTTGACCACATAAAGAAGTACCTGACGAATCCACCGGTGCTTAGTTCACCAAGACCAGGAGAACCTCTAATCTTGTACCTATCTATAGAAGATGCAGGAGTTGGAGCAATGTTGGTACAGCCGGACGCCGCTGGGGTAGAAAAGGCTATTTACTAGATTAGCAAGAAACTACTGCCTATCGAAGAGAAGTACAATCTGATAGAGAAAACATGCATGGCAGTAGTATGGTCGATAAAGAAGTTGAGGCCGTACTTTGATTCCTTCAAGGTCACTTTCGTCTCCAAAATTGATCCAATGAAGTATCTGCAGAGAACGCCTACTCTAGAAGGACGACTGTCTAAGTGGTTGATTCAGATGTCTAGTGTGGATGCAGAGTTTGTAACAAAGAAAACGGTCAAGGGTCGAGCTATGGCAGAGTTCCTGGCAGAAAACCCTGTGGTGGATGACGAATCATGGGAATTGGAGTTTCCAGATGAACACCTGCTGAGTGTTGAAACAAGGGCTTGGAAGTTGTACTTTGATGGATCAGCCAACCGAAATGGAGCCGGAGCTGGTATTGTTATAGAAGCACCTAATGGCGAGGTCACAACCATGTGCAAAAGATTGTTGTTCCCGGTCACTAACAACATGGCCGAATATGAAGCGTGCATCATGGGGATGGAAGCTCTTCTTGCATCCGACGCTAAGGAAGTCGAGGTGATAGGAGATTCTTTATTGGTTATTGAACACGCCAACGAGAGATGGAAAGTAGAAGAAGAGAGATTGAAGCCCTATGTCAAGTACTTGTTGAAGAAGGCAGCACTCTTTGATAAGATCACCTTCACTCACATAGGAAGAACCTATAACAGAATCCCCGATGCCTTGGCAAATCTAGCATTAGCTTGGCAGGATTTAAGCAAAGTTCCGAAGAAGCCATTTATCATTACCGCAGCCAATATCCCGTGTTATCAAGAACATTTTGTGAATCAGGTGGAGTCGGAGGAAGAACCCTGGTTTACGGATATTCTGAGGTATATGAAAGACGGTACATTTTCTGATGATGCAACGAGAGAAGACCGTGCAGTTCTCAGAAAAATGGCTCTGAACTACGTCTTGGCCGATGGTGAACTCTATAGAAGAGCTTGGGACGGGATGCTGCTGAGATGCGTGAGCAAAAAGGAAGGAGAAGACATAATGAGAAAAGTTCATGAAGGAGTTTGCGGTACTCATTTAAGCGGCATGAGCCTAGCAAGAAAAATCATGAGGCAAGGTTATTTCTGGATGCAGATGGAAGGTGACTGTGTTCAGTATGTGCGTCATTGCAAAGCTTGCCAATACCATGACAATAAAAGCCACTTACCTGCTGTTGAACTCCATCCGACAACTCCTTCATGGCCTTTTTCTGCATGGGGCATAGACGTCATCGGCAAAATCTCGCCTGCAGCATCGAACGGCCATCAGTATATATTGGTTGCAGTTGACTACTTCTCTAGATGGATCGAGGCTCAATCTTATAAAATCTTAACCGCCAAGCATGTGGCAATATTCATTGAACAGAACATTTTCTGTCGCTATGGTGTTCCCCATCACATAGTTACAGATAATGGTTCTCATTTTCAAGCAGAAGTTGGTCAGTTGCTTTATAGATATAAGGTTAAGCATCACCATTCTTCTCCTTATCGCCCTCAGGCTAATGGTGCGGTAGAAGCTGCGAATAAGGAGATCAAAAGAATCCTGTCAAAGATGTGTGAAAGGTACAGAAGCTGGGCCGAGAAACTTCCTTTCGCGCTCTGGGGGCATCGCACTACCTTCAAGTCAGTAAATGGAGCTTCTCCCTTTGAACTTGTATATGGGATGGAGGCAGTGTTACCAGTAGAGCTCGAAAAGAAGTCTCTTAGAGTTTTGGTAGAAGCTGGTCTGACCGAGGAAGAATGGGTTAAGAAAAGGTATGAAGTCCTGGCGCTCTTAGATGGAAGAAGATTGAATGCTCGATTCTAGGATCAGATGAGAAAAAGGAGGATTGCTCGTTTCTACAACAAGCGGGTACATGCAAGGGCTTTAAAGAATGGAGATTTGGTGTTGATCAGACTATTGGATCATGAAGCCCAACATCATCCTGGTGGGAAATTCAAGCCCAACTGGCATGGACCGTTCAGAATTCAGAAGCTACTAGCTAAAGGTGCCGCTGAGTTTATCACTATGGAAGGGAAGCCTGTCAATCGAATTATCAATCAGGATCAAATGAAAAGATTCTATGTCTGAAATGATGATTTCGATTAAAAAAAAAAAAAGGGAGCTAAGTTGAAAACCCGAAAGGGCAGCTTAGGCAAGAAAGGAGCTCGCTAGGTTGAAAACCCGAAAGGGCGGCCTAGGCAAAAGTTAGAGCATAAAAATAAAAGTAAAAAATAAAATCTTCGAGATCAACGCGTGGTGCTTAGTTTAAATGCGAAATCTATGCCATGCGTTCGTGACAAATTTGTGATTGGTTGCTTAATGTCATCAACTTGATCTGAAGGAGAATAGGTAAATGAATAGTTAGAATGAAAGACCATTGTATTAAAATAAATTTTCTCTACTTCTGTGTAATGTTGAAGAGAAGTAAGATTAATAAAGAGGTTGAATTTTCAAAATTTTTCTTCTTTTGTTTCGGGGATAGGGCTAAAGAATGCAAGACCTTCCTCTCTGCTTATCTGATCAAGATTGATTCATTGTGAAGATGTTCTGGCTGTTGGTCCCGCCTAAGTGACGAAACCTTTTAAACACTGATCAGGCGAACGAATACCGTTTTCTCAGTGATTTCTTTGGAAGGATCAATAAAACCATGAATAAAACATTAGTATTCTTATAGGCTCATGCATGCATAAAGAAGTTGCATATATTGTTCTGTTTGATCTGTGCAGGTAATAGAATAATCACCTCATTCTTTGTTGTTTCCAACTGTAAGCTTCTGTCTTTAAATAATAATTTATTTTTATGAGCATTTCTTTATTAACCCAAGGGCAGGAGGCCCCAAATAACTAACACAACAAATAATTTCGAAAGAAAAAGTTTTATTGTTTTTCGTTGTTCATATGTGCAGGAATTAATAAAGGCAGAACTAGCAAATTCATTGATTCAAAAAAAAAGGCAGATACATTAAATAAGAGGTAAAAGCTCGAGCTTAAAAGAAGATAGAGAAAGCAATAACAACATTTATTTCAACAAGGGCTACCATCAAACACCGATCCTTGCAGAACCTAACATCATCATGGGGTAAAGAACCAGTTCGCATACTCGGGTGTCACAGTGTCCTGCATCACTCCTTCACCTAGGTACCTAGTGTTTCGGTTTCGCCAACGGTTAGCCAAATTGGTCAGCAGATGTAGTGTAATGAGACCACTCTCAAAGTTGTGAATTCTGGGAACGTGCTGTATCATTCCGTATTGACGGCTGATCCTGTCGGAGAAATAGGCCATGGAACGGTCTAGACTGGCGTACAACACATAATTGAGGTTCATGCTTCCAGTAGTGACCAGTCTAATCCTCCACCAAGGACAAGTCCATCGAATTGTCGGGTTATCCCCAAAATCAAAATGTCCTCGTGTCTGAGACCGAAAGTTGGCAGGGCCATAGGTTGGAATCAAACGAGCAGGGACCGGAAGAAGTAGGCTTAACTTGTCTAGAGCCCAGGCTTGCAGCAACATTGGACGACCACGATGATGAACATTGAAGTTGGTGATGTGAAGGGCAATATCCTTGACCCAGCACATCGTTTCTCCCATGATCATCATGAAGACGGTACGATGATACAGTTGCATGTCACGAACAACTGTCAGAAGTCGAAAATCTCCAATGCTGGGTTGACAGTTCTTCATGGCATACACATTCAGCAACAAGAAGCAACAAGCTTGAATCCAAGAAGGACCCAGATCCATGGACAGAACCTTACTCAGAAAAGGCTCTAAAGGAAGACCTTGATCCGTGTTTATGCCATCAGGAAGGTAAACCGGGCACAGGGCCGCAATTTCGGCTAGATCATATCTGGGTCCTGGGGGCAGAGCCGGAGTTTCATTTTGTTCAGGATGATGGTCCATCACGGCGCACATTTCCTCATAGGTCGGAGTTATTTCAGCGTCTTCAAATCGGAAAACCATGGTGTTAGGATTGAAGTGCGCAACGAGCCAAGACAAGAAGCCATGGTTGGGTTTTAAGTCTTTGAAATATTTCAACCAGGCGAGTTGGTGCATAGGAGGAATCTGCCATAAGTCGTCAGGGATGGACTGGACGAAGGATGAACCTTGGTTCCTGAAAGCCATGGAAAAGGATTATCTAAGGAATGAGTTTGTTTTGAATGCTGGGTATGAAGAAGCTGCAAAAGGGAGCATTCATTTATAGAGGTGTAAAGGACCTGGTGAACGAACTACCGTCATTACTCGACATAATGTCTATTGTCCATAGTCGGTGAAGAGCATTTATGCATGGATCGTGCTGGTTGGTGGATATTTAAGTTTGCATTAATAAAAGGGACAGTTTGTACAATAAGGAGGTTGAGTCTTTATGACCGCATTAACCGCATTAACCGCCCTATCAGGTAAGTACTACGATCCGCTTCTGTTTATGAATTGATTTTTGTCGTATTCCATTTTAAGTTCATTATTTTATTCTTTATTTATTTATTTATTTATTTCATTTTATTTATTCATTTACGATAAATTAGCCCATTGACTGCTAACGAGGTGGACCACTTTTGTGAATAAAAGGGACACCACTATTTTGTGTTTGTTGTGTTTGTGTTTGTTGTTGCAGAGATAAGATCTCACAGTTGTAAAATATAAACATGCATGATAATGTAATAAAAAAAAATAATACTGTAAGAAATGTAAATGATATCATAAAATTAGTAGAACTGTACAATAATCCTAAAAACTACAAAATGTTCAAAAAAGTTCAAAATGTGGATGAAACGTGGAGATAGAGCTACCGATGCCTCCGGCTCGGACCAGCAGTCGCCTGAGGGGGTGGAGACGGTGGTGCATCATCGGAAGAGGAACCGTCATCGTCTTCCTCAGAAGAGTCGAGCGGGATACCCTCAACCTCCAATCTCGTTCGGAGCCGATCCACCTCCGCTTGAAGTCGGCTCACAGCACTACACTGGCGGGACTGGTGTCTCCGTAGCCTCCCGATCTCCAGATCCTGTAAAAACAGAAATATGTAAGAAAAGGTAAGCAAAGAATAAAGAAGAGGGCAAAGCACATACAGATCACATATACCATCTCGTGGTGCTCAGAGTAAAGCTGGGCGATGTAAAATCGAGCGAAACCGAATCTCTGGCAAATCTCTAGGTATCTCTGCGCAGGCACCTGCAAGCACAGGGAAACAGTCAATAAAGACTCATTCAGGTAAAAATTCTTAACCTAGTAAATTCAATTTACTACTTACGTGTGTGGCATGCGCAGGATCCAGCTGCGGTAGCGGAGGAGCCCGCCTGAGATCAGCAGGAATAGTGATGCCCGATCCTACACCCAGATCAGGATCCAGCACCACCTCCATGCCAGGTGGAAATGGGACATCGCCCGGTATAATCCTCACCGGTCCAGTCGGAGCAGCTGCCGCCCCTGCCTCAGCTGTAGCCTCAGCTCTATAATGGGCCGCCATCTTATGTGTCTTCCGCTCCTGCAACAAGTCACAGAGGAAGAAATTTAATCAGTTGGTTAGACAGTAAAAAAAAAAAGAATGAAAATGAATAAGATTAAAGATAAGAAAGTCACCTGGGTGTACTTGAGGACCTCGGGAAGCCGAGCCTGCATCCGAGAGGAGAAGTACGTGGGGAAGTCGCCAGCAGACAAAAAATCATTAGCTGAGAAGCCCCTATACTCCACCTCCCTCTCCTTTGTAGTCATGCCCTCCAACATGCACATATGGCGAGGAGGAGCATGAGGCACTCGCCGCTGTGCTGGAGCCACCGGAGTGTCGTAAACTCTCTCCCCGAGGTAATACCGGTCAGCCCAGTACCCCCGCATCAAGAGCCTTGACCGGGTATGCAGCTCCGCAACCTCACGGCCCGAATAGGTCCTCCAGGCCTCACAATCTCATGGAGTCAGAAACAGCTGCAAAAATAAGAGAATCAGTCATTAGATATTGAAAAGTAGAAGGAAACTAAGCTAAGTGGTTCAGAGATTCATGCACTTACATCAGACAGCTCCCTATCATTAAGGAAGCTCCTCCAGTACTCGGGATCCTCAGTACTGGCATAGGTATGGTGGCAGTGGGCCAGATACTGAGGAATCCGCTTAGACTCGGCAGGAGTGTCTCCACTCGGACCGCCCGGATAGATGCGGTACTCATAAGCCCACACCTGCAATAAAGATTAAAGTAATGTTAGTGTACAGTTGAACAGTTGAAGATAAAATGATAAAGGACAAAAGAAGAGAGAAAGAGTCTTACCTCCAGTGGCCGAATAAACTGCCAATTTGACTCACCGTACCACGGATCCAGACATCCAAACCGTGATAGAGATGAGCCAAAGCTAAGGTGGCCCAGTCGAAGGACCCGACCTGACTCAAGTCCCTCAGGCATGCTAGCACCGCCGGGTCTCCCTTATTCTGGGAGGTGCATAGCAGCTGGAACGATATGATGTAGAAGAGGAAGGACCGAGCAACCTGGTCCCTCTCCTCCCGAGTATATGCAGGAGCAGCAGGTCGGGCCTCCATCGGCAACTCCCTCCACGCCGCCAACCTGTTCCTGATCCTCTCGGCCCAGAACCGATAGACTACCTCGTACGACACGCATCCCTGTGCGGTGTACCGAGTCTGTGTGGTCACACCGAGCAGGGTGCGGACCAGCTGAGCTCCTAAGGTAGCCGTCTGGTACCGAGCATCCAGGGGAGCAACTGGACCGGTAAAGCGGAGGCCAGTAATAGCAGCATAATCCACCGGTGTAAGGGTCATCTCGCCAAACCCGAACACAAAAGTGTGAGTGCAGTCGTTCCACCGCTCCATCAACGTGTATCGCATAGCGGGCGAAAAACGGGGCTGTGTGCGATGAAGCCCTGCAGCATAATCTCCAAAGCCGGCAGCAATCACCCGATCTCGCATGTGCGGGTCTAGCAGGTCCCAAAATGCCGAAGTGTCAGTGGATGATCCACCCGAGCGGGCCTTGCCTAGATCAACCTGTGTAAGAGAAATTTTCAATTTCAATAAATATTATACTGACAATATTTGTTTTTATTCAATAGCAGGAAAATTAAAATCAAAAATCCAAGTCTCGGGTTAAACCGTAGCTGCGTCACGCAACTACATAGTCACATCACGCGTCCACAAAGCTGCATCACGCAGCTTGCCCAAGTTGCGCACCCTGAGGAACAGATGCGCCACACACCTCAGCACCTGCGCCACGCAACCCCACAGCTGCGTCACGCAACTGTTCAAAGTTTGGCATCCTAAGAACAGATGCGCCACGCATCTCCACAGCTGCGCCACGCATCTCAACAGCTGCGTCACGCGACTGCTCAAGGCTTCACCTCCTTGACGAACAGTCGCGTCATGCAACTGTTCTTCATAGAACAGTTGCGTGACGCAACTGTCGAAGGTATGCAGAACTCAAATTATATTCGATTTTATCATGTTTGTGTTATTTCAATGCATTTTTCAGAGCAAAATCAGGTCGTATAAAGATAGCATCAAATAATCATCAACAAATCAAGCTTCTAACACATGCAAGGGAGCCAAATACTAAGTTCAAATCAACTAGGGTTCTCTGGCGACCCGAATAGTTGCGTCACGCAACTGTTCACTTAGAACAGCTGCGTCACACAACTGTTCATGCAGGAACAGTTGCGTCACGCAACTCCTACCTGCGTGGCGCAACTGCCGACGCATGCACAGACTACAATTCCAGCAGAATTACCAAAATTACGAATCAAAAGCAGTAAAATTTGGAAAATTTTTTTTACTTACCTCGGCCCGAAAGCCACGCAATTGGCTCGTCTCGTATCGCACCGGGAATTCGACACCCGGCAACGGGAGAAGCTGCAGCGGTCGCGTCCCCGAGGTCAATGGGTTCCGGCTCACCGGCACCGGCTCGCCGTCAAACGTCGGGATGTCCGGGATCACCCCTAAAGTCTCCATCTCGGGAGTGTAGGTGGAAGCAGGGATTTCAAAGAGTTGAGACATTGTTTTTAGTTGAAAGTTCAGAGAATTCTCAATTGCTTAGGGTTTGTGATAAGTGAAAACGAATTGGTTAAGAAGAAAGTTACTTATAGTAAGTAGCCGGGCCCAAGCCCGTTTCTCCAACCCCAAAGCAACGGGCCCAAGCCCATTTATCCAAGCCCAAGGAAGGGGCCCATTCTCTATTCTCAAGCCCATAAGGCCCAATTGTCCCGTTTAAAGCCTGCGATGACCCGTTCAAGCAATTTGACGTCGGTATGCGGTTCGTACACTCCAGAAATTTTGCCTACTCACCGCACAGGGGGCAGGAGCATCAAATTGCCCAGATTACCTTCAGGTAAGTTTTCTTTCAACCACTGCATCAAGAAAGGTATACTTGGAAATCTCAGGCTCAAATTTTTTTAGCCTAAATTTTTGCTAAAATTTTTCCAAAATCAATCAAATTATACAATTCATGGTTAGTGCATGGGGACATGTAATATCCCAACATTCCTCTAACAAAAGGCAAAGTCTGTTCGTACACAGATACTGCTCTTTTTCTTGTGAACAATTTTTCAGGCCAACCGGTGATGGTGCATTGCGAAGCCGATTGAGTCAATCCTTCTACTGATTAGTGATGATGTATTACGAAGCTGATCAGGACAATCTCAGTGACCAAACAGTGATGATGTATTGCGAAGCTGTTTGGGTTCTCTTCCCGGTCAATGATGATGTATTGCGAAGTTGACCAGGGCATTCAAAAATCCTTCAGGCCGATCAAACCGAGCCTCGGAGGTGTCTTTAAAGCCGATCAAACCGAGTTTTGAAGTCATTCATAGATTCAATGGGAGCCGACAAAGCCGATCAAACCGAGCTGAGGAGGTGACCAGATATTCAGTTCAAATCCTTCAGGCCGATCAAATTGAGCCTCGGAGGTGTCTTCAAAGCCGATCAAACCGAGTTTTGAAGTCTTTCACAGACTCAATGGGAGCCGACAAAGCCGATCAAATCGAGCTAAGGAGGTGACCAGATATTCAGATCCAAAATCCTTCAGGCCGATCAAACCGAGCCTTGGAGGTGTCTTCAAAACCAATCAAACTGAGTTTTGGAGTCATTCACATACCCGATTGGAGCCAACAAAGCCGATCAAACCGAGCTTCAAAGATGAGTGCCAGATGAAAGGCGCGTCAATAAACCACTTTAACATTAATTGTTTATACAATTAATGATAAAGTGGGGGGGGGGGCAAACTGTTGACGCGTAATTTTATGCCCTCGCCTAACCCGGTGATGATATGAGGATAAGGGATAAAGAATCATGATCAACCAGAAGTGTTTGAACCAAAAAATTGAATCGAACCGGTCCAAAGGAGTCTGACCCGCGTTAGGGTTGCGTCACGCAGCTATCACCTACGTGACGGCACTCATAGTTGCATCACGCAACTCTAACCAGGCTGACACCTCTGGCACACGCCCGTGTAACGGTCTGCACTGTTTGTATGGATACACGGCAACTGTATGAAAAGTAAGCTGCGTCATGCAGCTCTCGGCTCCGTCACGCAGCTTCTACCTGCGTGACGCAGCTTTGTCCTGTTGCCCTACCCATATAAATACAACATTTTGTCTTAAAAACGGGACTTTTCTCTCATTTTCTCTGGACTTCAACGTTTTAAGCTAAGTTTTTTGATTTACGGCTAAGGTTTCTTACCCAAGAACTCAAGTGAGTAATCTTGAGGAAGATCAAGCCATTAGATATATAGATTTAAAATTAAAACACAAAAAAAACATAAGAAGAGGAAAAGAGAGAAAAGGAAAAAGAAATGTTTATTTTGTGAAAACTTGATAACAATACCTCTGGGATCGTGAAGCAGTGTCCCTAATTCAATCCAAGTGCATGCAATCCTCGAATCTGAGGGTTAGGTAATCACTTTAACCTTCTCTTTTTATTTTTAGTCACTTACTTCTTAAAAATCTCATTTTCATAGCATTTAGTTGGTTTGTTATTGGTTAAACATAACTTTGTCCATTTCTGAGTATTTCTGAGTTGTGTTAAATTACTGTTAACGAAAAAGAACACGTAAAAAGAGTAGTTTGAAAGGTAGTTACGGACCAGAGCAACTGCGTCACGCAGCTACCACCTGCGTGACGCAACTGTTCATGTCCAAAAGATCTTGACTTCGCTTGGAACGCCTGCGTGACGCAGCTGTTCGTGGGGATAATTTTAGTTCGTTTTATATCTTTCGTTTAATGTTATATTTGTTAATAAATAATTAATAAAACTAGGAATTTTAATAAGCTCATGAACAGTCGCGCCACGCAACTAGGAGTTTCGTCATGCAACTGTTCTTCATAGAACAGCTGCGTGACGCAACTGTTCTAGGATTCCAGGACACTTTTTTATTTTACTTTAATTTTATGTCATTAACTGAATTTTTAATCTTAATTCGGAAAATGATCAATAATGGGCAAATTGTGTTCCAATCAAATCAAATCAATTAATTTATTATGATTATGAGATTTTAAGATTTATTATTTATTGTTTATGGTTGATTGTATTATTAAATCCGGTTTATGGCTCGCCTTTAACCATAAGGCAAGAGCGGGTCTTTCATTTATATTTGCTATGTATGGATGGTGAATGTGATGATTAATTTGGTATGAATGCAATGAATGAACCTAGTTGGGACGGTTAATTAATTTTCCACATAGGAACTCGATTCGGTTTATTCAGGTTGGGTTTAATTAAATAATCTGGCTTTTCTAAAATAAAATCAGTTAGAAATCGTAGGTTAAAAGAGGCCGGCTTTTCGGGCGTCGGCTTCCAACAGGCTGACGTACCCAATTCCCTTACCCAGAATCGTACTTGGTACGCCTGACCAGTCTTTTTCAAATAATCAGCCTTAAAAATGGGTTAAATGGAGTCATTTTATAAAATTAAAATTGGAAACGATCCCATTGCCGAAATAATGGGTGGCGACTAAAATAATTTATAAGAATGATTTATCGGCACTGCGATCCCAAAAGATTTTAACACCATTTTCAATAAAAAGAAAAAAAGAAGTTTTTCGAGGTCCTTCCGGGGATTTGGGATCTCTTGGGCGAAAACAGTACCCGGCTAAGATGGTCTGCCACCAAATTTTCAGACCCCCTCTTATCTCTAATTTCTACATCAAATTCTTGCAGTAACAAGATCCATCTTATTAGCCTAGGTTTAGCTTCTTTCTTCTTCAACAAATACCGTAGAGCTGCATGATCAGAAAACATAATAACCTTAGTGCAAAGCAAATAAGAACGAAATTTTTCTAAAGCAAATACAATAGCTAACAGTTCTTTTTCCATTGTGGAGTAGTTGCTTTGAGCACTATCAAGTGTTCTTGAGGCATAATAAATAACATGAGGTTCCTTGCCAATTCTCTGCCCAAGAACAGCACCTACAGCATGATTGCTAGCGTCACACATTATCTCGAATGGAAAATTCCAGTTTGGAGCTTGAACAATAGGGGCTGTGATCAACTTCTCTTTCAATATGTCAAATGCTTGCTTACAAGCTTCATCAAACTGAAAATCAACATCCTTTTGCAAGAGTTTACATAAAGGTTGAGCAATATTTGAGAAGTCCTTGATAAATCGCCGATAAAAGCCTGTATGTCCAAGAAAAGAGCGAACTTCCCGTACACTTACGGGGTAAGGTAAAGATTTTATAACATCGACTTTTGCCTTATCTACCTCTATACCCCTAGAAGAAACAATATAACCCAAAATAAGCCCTTGATCAACCATAAAATGACATTTTTCATAATTAAGAACAAGGTTAGATTCTAAGCATCTTCCCAAAACTTTTTCAAGATTTATTAAACATTCATCAAAAGAATTTCCATAAACAGCAAAATCGTCCATAAAAACTTCTATAATGTTCTTTACAAAATCAGAAAATATACTTACCATACACCGTTGAAACGTTGCTGGGGCATTGCAAAGCCCAAACGGCATTCGTCGGTAAGCAAAAGTTCCAAATGGACATGTGAATGTTGTCTTTTCTTGATCTTCGGGTGCAACTGGAATTTGATAAAATCCTGAATATCCATCTACACAAAATAATGAGTTCTACCCGCTAACCTTTCAAGCATCTGGTCAATAAATGGCAGCGGAAAGTGGTCTTTCCTCGTTGCTGCATTTAGTTTCCTGTAATCTATACAAACACACCATCCATTTTGAACTCGAGTAGGAACTAACTCACCATCGGGATTTTCTACCACAGTAATGCCCGTTTTCTTAGGTACTACATGAACGAGGCTTACCCACTTGCTATCCGAAATTGGATAAATCACACCAGAATCCAAAAGCTTTACGATTTCTTTCTTGATAACCTCCATCATAGGTGGGTTAAGACGCCTCTGTGCTTCTCTCCTTGGCCTGCTATCTTCTTCAAGCAAAATTTTATGCATGCATATGGATGGACTTATGCCTTTAATGTCAGCAATAGTCCACCCTATAGCATTCTTATACTTCATAAGAACCTGAATTAACTTCTCCTCCTCCTCCTTCTTGAGTTTATTTGAAATAATCACTGGAAGGGTTTCTTCTTCACCCAAAAACACATACTTCAATTGTTGAGGCAGCAGCTTAAGCTCCAATTTTGGTGGCTGCAAAACAGAAGGCAAAAGAGCATGGTGACATTTAGGTAAATTAATTATAGGTCCATCACTTACCTTAGGATCTTGTGCTTTTAATGCAAGCACCACTTCATGCAATTCTTCTTCAATCACAAACTTTTCTTCACGCTTTCCAAGGCTCTCTGAATTTAAGTCATTGCAAAGCACAACCTTAAGCTTATCTTCTTCATTCAAATAAAGCACTTTTTCAGTCAATGGTTCAATAACATCTATGCCACAAACAGAAGAAACATCATTGGGAAATTTCATGGCATCATAAACATTAAATTTAATCACCTCACCATCAAATTCCATAGTTAATGTCCCCTCATACACATTTATCTTAGTTCTAGGGGTACTAAGAAAGGGTCTTCCAAGCAGTAAATTACAGCAATTAGAAGATTTATCATCCTCCATATCAATAACATAAAAATCTGCTGGAAATATTAAGTTATTCACCTGAACTAACACATCTTCCAACACTCCCTTGGGGTAAACTATAGATCTATCGGCAAGAACAACAAGTATCCCAGTTTCTTTTAAAGGGCCAGCATTTAGTTGCAAATAAATAGAATAAGGCATTACATTTATTGATGCTCCTAAATCACACATAGCCCTATCAATCCTGAAATTACCAATTTGACAAGGTATGGCAAACATACCTTTGTCTTTGCTTTTTTGGGGTAATTTTCTTTGAAGCACAGTAGAAACATTTTCTCCCACATCAATATACCCAGATAATTTCTTTTTATTAGTGCACAACTCTTTAAGAAACTTTGCGTACCTGGGTATTTTCTTGATAGCATCGAGTAGTGGAATATTGATTTCCACTTTCCGGAATATGTCAAGAATTTCTTTCTCTTCTTCTTCCCTCTTAGACTTGGCAAATCTTTGAGGAAAAGGGGGCTGAATCTTCAGAATTTTAGATTTCTCCAACTCCGCTCCATCGGTTGGCTTGACCTTCTCTACTTCTTCCTCCGGTACCAAGTCACGTACACAATTTTTTGCTGCTGGAATTTCCAGCTCCTTGCCACTCCTCAAAGTAATTGCATTTGTATTCTGTTTCGGATTCAAAATAGTTTGAGAAGGTAACTTACCTTGAGACTCTAACTTACCCAATGAAGTGGCTAATTGGCTAACTTGGTTCTCCAAATTTTGGATGCTAGTTCGTGTCTCTTGCTGAAATTGCATAGTGTTAGTAGTAAGTGATTTAACAATGTCTTCAAGAGACATACCTGAACTAGAAGATCCATGATCAGGTGTTGGCTGCCTATTTTGAAATTTTGGAAAATTTGATGGCTTTGTTCCGTAGCTAAAATTTGGATGGTCTCGCCAGCCCGGATTATAGGTATTTGAATACGGATCATACTTCCGTTGAGGACCTGAAAAATTTCCCATTGCATTGGCTTGTTCTTGACTTTCATCTTGCAAAGTTGGACACATGTCTGTAGGATGTCCAGTATAGGAGCAAATTCCACAAGCTTTAACTTGCTGCCCTTTCCCTACAACTAAATTCTGAACCAAAGATATTAAATCATTAATTTTATTTTCAAGAGAAGAAACACTTACCTCATTAATATTTCTCGAAGGTTCATGGCGAGACCCGAATTGTTGAGAATTTGCAGCCACCGTGGAAATCAATTCCCTTGCGGCTTGGGGAGTTTTATTATCGATTGCTCCACCACTAGCTGCATCTATCATTTGCCTCTCCATAGGTAATAAACCTTCATAAAAATATTGTATTAAGGCTTGATCAGAAAACCCATGTTGCGGACAGCTTGCGCACATTTTCTTAAATCTCTCCCAATAATCATGTAGAGTTTCATTATTCTTTTGTCGACTCCCACAAATATCTCTTCTAATGCTGGCAGCCCTTGAAGCAGGAAAGAATTTATCTAAGAAAGTTCTTACCATTTCTGTCCATGACGTAATAGATCCGGATGGCAAATAAAATAACCACTCTTTGGCAGAATCGGCTAAAGAGAAAGGAAAAGCTCTTAATTTTATTTGTTCCTCAGAAATTCCATGGAGTTTCATGGTAGAGCATACAACATGAAATTCCTTTAAATGTTTGTGAGGATCTTCATCCAACAAACCTCTAAAAGTGGGCAATAATTGGATCAAACCTGATTTAAGCTCAAATGCAGCCTCCAAGGCTGGGTATGTGATGCAAAGAGGAGTTTGATTAATTGGAGGTGTTGCCAACTCCCTTAATGTTCTCTGATCAGCCATCTCCTCTTCCGGTTCAAACTCACCTGAACTTTCAGAAAGTTCAAGAACAACAGTCTCTTCTGGGTGTGAAGTAGTTGTAGGAACTTCAGGATCAATTGTTTGCTCTAGAGTTACTGTAGCAGCTGTAGACAATTGTTTCTTCTGCTTTGCCTCTTTTCTCAATCGTCTAGCAGTTTTCTCGATTTCAGAATCGTATTGGAGATCACCTGTACTATCTGATCTGGTCATAAAAAAAAAACAATATAATTAATTAACTCTAGTCCCCGGGTCAGATGAGAGTATTGTAGGAGATGAGAGTATTAGAACAACAGAAGAAGAATATACTGATGTTGATTGGAATGATATTGCTATAAATGCAAAAGCTATTAATATTCTTCATTGTGCTTTAGATGCAATAGAATACAACAAAGTGTCTGGATGTAAATCTGCAACAGAAGTTTGGGAAAAACTTAGAGTTACCTACGAGGGTACAGATAGAGTAAACGAATCCAGAATAAGTATCCTTTGGAGAGAATATGAAATGTTTAGTATGAAGGAAGGAGAAACTATTGCAGAGTTAAATTCTAGATTTACTAATATAGTTAATCCTTTGAGAACTCTCGGTAAGAAAATTTCAGAAGATGAGCTTGTTAAGAAAATCCTTAGAATTCTACCTAAAAAATGGGATTCTATTGGAACTTTCATGAACTACAAAGAGACTCCCGTCACTTATGATTATCTTATAGGAGCTCTTGTTTCAGAAGAAATGAAATCTTCTCTGACTATAGAAGATAAGAAAAAGAAAGGACTGGCTTTGAAAGTAGTTTCTAGTGAAGAAAGTTCTTCCGATCTTGATAGTGATGATTTAGCACTTGTTGCTAAAAGATTCAAAAAGTACTATAGAAAGAGTGGAAGGCCACAGAAAAAGTTTATCAAAAAGAACTTTCCACCCAAAAATGGTAACTTACCTAAGAAAGAACCTTCTGAAGTGGTTTGTTATGAATGCAACAAACCTGGACATATCAAGCCTAATTGTCCTAAATTGAAAAAGAAGCCAACGAAAGAGAAGCTGAAACAGGCTTTCGTAGCTGCTTGGAGTGATTCAGATAATTCTAATTCTGAAAGCCACAGTGATCAAGAAGAAATAGCTAATATCTGTTTAATGGCTACTATCGATTCTGACTCAAATGAAATCAGTACTCTGACTTCAACACAGAAAGCTGAAATCAACAAAACAAATGCAACGGTCCAGAAGCATGAAGAAAGCACTGTAAGTATTTCTGAACCTGGATCAGAAAATGATCTTCTAGATACTTACAATAATCTTTGCAATGAGTTTGAAAAGCTTGTTAGAAAGCATAAAGTTCTAAAGAAAGATTTCAAAAAATTAAAGTCTGAAAGTAATCATTTAAAAGATGCTTTTTATCAAGAAGTTACATGCAAAGATCTTATCACAGAAATCAAAGATCTTAAAAATTGTAATAATAGATTTTCTGAAAATCTGACACATCTTGAAGAAAAATGTAAAAATCTGAATTCTGAAAATGAATCTTTAAAAACTGAGATTAGAATTCTAAAATCAATTTCAGAATCATTTTCTAAAGAAGAGACAAGTTCTAGCTATGATAGCATTTCTAAACTTAAACGTGTTTCTAATAAGAAAAATGCAGTTTTTAATGTTATGACTGTAGAATATCAAAGTTTCAACAGAAAGAAAAATCATAGTAAGCTAAAAGCACCTGTTACCACTAACCCTCCAGGACTTAATATGAGTTGGGTACCTAAATCTGCTTGATCTTTTCAGGTGTGCCTAAGGAGTGAGCTGAAAACAGAAATGTGGTACATGGACAGCGCTTGCTCTAGGCATATGACTGGTGATAGAAAGAAGCTCACCAGATTAGAAAAGAAAAAGGGAGGTACAGTAAGCTTTGGAGACAAAGCAAAAGGTAAAATCATTGGTATTGGTGTAGTAGGTTCTAATCCTTCTATAGAAGATGTATGCTTAGTAGAAGGATTACATTATAACTTGTTAAGTGTTAGTCAGATTTATGATAAAGATAGAAGAGTGATCTTTGAACCTTCTCATTGTGAAGTTCAGAACATGCATAATAATAAAACCTTATTCGTTGGAAAAAGGTTTGGAAATATATACCTAGTAGATCTCTCTGATATGCATAACCAGGATATATGTTTAGTTTCTGTTAATAATTCTAGTTGGTTATGGCATAGAAGACTTGGACATGCAAGCATGCACCTTATTTCTAAACTGTCTAAGAAAGATTTGGTTCGAGGTTTGCCAAAGTTGAAATTCGAAAACGATCATATTTGTGATGCTTGTCAAATGGGCAAACAAACCAGAACATCTTTTAAATCCAAGGGCATGGTTTCTACTTCTAGACCTTTAGAATTACTACACCTTGATCTATTCGGTCTAATTACTCCTTCTAGTCTTGGAGGAAAATTCAATGCATTTGTTATTGTAGATGATTACTCTAGATTCACCTGGACACTCTTCCTTAGAAATAGGGATGAGTCATATGACATGTTTGTTCATCTTTGTAAGAGAATACAAAATGAGAAAGGATACAACATCACGGCAATTAGAAGTGATCATGGAGGAGAATTTGAAAATCAAAAATTCGATGCTTTTTGCAACGAGTCAAGAATCTTCCATAACTTCTCAGCACCTAGAACACCTCAACAAAATGGAGTAGTGGAACGCAAGAACAGAACACTTCAAGAAATGGCCAGAACCATGCTAAGTGATTCTAAACTACCAAAGTATTTCTGGGCAGAAGCAGTAACACTGCCTGTTATATTCTAAACAGGGCTTTAGTAAGATCTAAACTTAAAAAGACTCCATATAAGCTATACAAAGGTAGAAAACCAAATATTGGTTATTTTCACATTTTTGGGGGCAAATGCTTTATTCTAGATAACAAGAAAAATCACCTTGCTAAATTTGATGCTAAATCTTATGAAGGCATTTTTCTGGGATATTCTAGTAATAGTAAAGCATATAGAGTATTTAATAAAAAGACTCTAGTTGTAGAAGAATCTATTCATGTTGTGTTTGATGAATCTGACTCTACATCTAGAACATTAGAAAGTGATGATGTTGCAGAATGAACAATCAGAATAACTAGAACAGCCAGAAAGTGAGCAGAACACTGATAATCAGGCTGAACCAGAAGTTGAACATGAAGATCAGAATATAGTTGAAAGTCAAATGCCAGAAAGAGAAAATGAAGATTCTCAATTACCAAAAGAATGGCGATTTCATAAATATCATCCCCAAGAAGACATTATGGATAATCCCTCAGAAAGGATGATGACTAGAGCTCAACTTAAAAGATATTTTGGTAATGTTGCTTTCGTTTCTCAATTAGAACCTAAAAATTTAGAAGATGCTCAAAATGATGAAAGTTGGATTCTTGCTATGCAAGAAGAGCTAAATCAATTTGAGATAAACCAAGTTTGGAAACTTATTTCTAGACCTAAAAACCATTCTGTTATTGGAACAAAATGGGTGTTTAGAAATAAGCTTGATGAACAAGGTAACGGTGTGAGAAATAAAGCAAGATTAGTGGCTCAAAGGTACAACCAAGAGGAAGGCATCGATTTTGATGAGACCTTTACCCCGGTTGCTAGACTTGAGGCCATTAGAATGCTTTGTGCATTTGCATGTTTTAAAAACTTCATGTTGTATCAAATGGATGTGAAAAGTGCTTTTCTAAATGGTTTTCTAAATGAAGAAGTGTATGTAGAACAACCTCCTGGTTTTGAAATTTTTGATAAACCTAATCATGTTTACAAACTTACTAAAGCTCTTTATGGTTTAAAGCAAGCTCCTAGAGCTTGGTATGAAAGATCGAGTAAGTTTCTATTGGAAAATGGTTTTTTAAGAGGAAAGGTTGATACAACACTATTTATCAAAAATAAAGCACATGACATTCTAGTTGTACAAATTTATGTTGATGACATAATCTTTGGATCTACTAATGATCTTCTTTGTAAGGAATTTTATAAGATTATGCAGGGTGAGTTCGAAATGAGTATGATGGGAGAATTAAATTTCTTCCTTGGACTTCAAATCAAACAATGTAAGAATGGAATTTTCATTAATCAAGAAAAATATACTAGAGAATTGTTGAAACGATTCAAAATGGAAAATGCCAAGGTATGTAGTCCACTAATGAGTCCATCCTCAAAATTAGAAAAAGATGAAAAAGGTAAGGATGTGGATATCAAGTTGTTTAGAAGTATGATTGGTTCTTTACTATATCTAACGGCAAGCAGACCAGACATACACTTTAGTGTTTGTCTATGTGCTAGATTTCAATCGTGTCCCAAAGAATCTCATTTAATTGTTGTAAAAAGAATATTAAGATATCTTTGTGGAACTTCTAATCTGGGTCTGTGGTATTCTAAAGGTGATACATTTGATCTTGTTGGGTATAGTGATTTTGATTTTGCAGGAAGCAGAATAGATAGAAAAAGCACGTCTGGGACTTGTCAATTTCTAGGCAGCGCCCTTGTATCATGATTTAGCAAGAAACAGACATCTGTTGCTCTTTCTACTGCAGAAGCGAAATATGTTGCTGCTGGAAGTTGTGTTGCACAAGTTCTATGGATCAAACAACAGTTGGCAGACTATGGACTGAAATTAGAAATAGTGCCAATCAAGTGTGACAACATAAGCGCCATCAATTTATCTAAAAATCCAGTTCAGCGTTCTAGAACCAAGCATATAGAACTCAGACATCACTTCATACGTGATCATGTACAAAAAGGTGACATAGTAATTGAGTTCATTCCTACAGAAAAGCAGTTGGTAGATATATTTACTAAACCTTTGAATGAAAGTCAATTCTGCTCAATTAGAAGAGAACTTGGTATGTTAGTTCTAAACTCGTAACTTAGAACTCTGTAAGTATGTTCTAAACTACTTTCTATATTCGAAAATGAAAGACCTGCTATGTTCTAATCTTTTTTTTCATGTGTGAAAAACGTTTTTGTCTAAAAAGAAACACATATTGCTCTGATATGACTTTCTAATGTCACTATCAGAATCTTGTTTTAGACCAAATTCGAAAACAATTAATTTATTGTGTGTGTTTGTTTTATTATGTGTCGTATCCTTAGTGCTTTGGCGATTTTATTATTTTATTATTTTTATTATTTTATTTCGTTTATTCTATTTGTCGTTTTGAATTTCTTTAAAAACTGTTCTTTATTTTCGATTTCTTCCGCCACTTAAGTGTTCTTGTCGCTCTATTAACTGCTTCATATTCTTTCTCTCGCTCTCTTGCTAACAAAACTCTAACCTGTTCTGTGTTTCGAAAATCTCAACAATGGTCGAATCAAGTTCCACCTCCTCATCCGATTCCTTAACTGAGCAAGAACTTCAACTCCTAAAAAGGCTTTCAAAGAAATATGAGCAAAAGGAGTCAAAACAGAAAAGGCCAGATGAGGAACCAAAGGAAGGAAAAATAGAAACTGCTACTTCAAAGAAACAGATAGCTACGGCACACGACAAAGGTAAATCTGTCCTCTCACCGTATCCTCTCATGCGTTCGTATGTCATTGACTGGAAATTTTTTGGTAGTAATGAGTTTGATTTCAAGGAACTCTTTGAGTTTCAAGGATGGATGAGTTTTCTGTCATTAAACAGATTGTGTTATGAAAGTTTAGTCAAAGAGTTCTACGGTTCTCTTAAGGTTAGTGGAACAGAGTCGATTTCTGTTAGGCTTAAGGGAGAGATCAAAGCGTTGTCTTACGTTGACTTGAGCAAAAGTTTTGATTTGCCAAATACTGGGTCTAGGGTAACGAAGATTAAGGATATTTCTAGGGTTAGTGAGTACAAAAAGGAAGAATTTGTGAAGAAAATTGTCAAAAGGAGTTCTGCTGACAAACAAGGCACTATTGAAAGTTCAAATTTGACAGATAGTATGAAATGGCTATACAAACTGATTGTGCATTACATCTATCCCAAGAGTGCCTCACTCACATATGTGAATCAGGTTGAGTTGTGCATTATGTGGCACATAGTTGAGAAGAAACCCTTCAACCTATGTCATACTATTTTTGACAAAATGTAGAATAACCCTAAGGAACTGCCCTATGGAATGGTCCTTACACCAGTGTTTGAGTTTCTTGATGTTGATTTAAAGGAGAGTGATGGTTATAATGTTTCAAAGCTAGACAGTGGGTCATTAAAAATGAAAGATGAAGAAGGAGAAGAAGAAAAAGAGAAAGAAGAGAAGGGAAAAGAAGAAGCTGAGCAAGAAAAGAAAGAAAAAGGAGAAGTTGAAAAAGTAAAGAAAGAAAAAGAAGAAGTTGAAAAAGAAAAGGAAGGAAGAGAAGAGGCTGAGAAAGAGAAGAAGAAAGAAGACAAAGGAAAAGCTAAATTAGGAGAAACAGAGAAGGAAGAAAAGATAGAGGAAGCAGGAGAAGAAGACAAGAAATTAGAAGAAGAAAAGAAGGAAGAGACAGAATCAGAAAAAGGGGAAGAAACAGAAGAGAAAAAGGAGTCTGGAAAGGCTGAAAAAGGAAAGAAAGTAAAAGAAGTCAGTGATGCTGAGACAGAAAAGCTGGAATTAAGTGATGAAGAAAAGTCAACTGAGGTCAAAACAGAAAAAGAATCTGAGTTCTTATCAGCCCAAAGGAGTAGGGAAGCTATGCTAGGAAGAATGGAGAGAGAGCTAATAGAAGAGCATAACAAGGAACTCGATGAGTCAATAAGGCATTGCAAGACTGTGATTGAACAGAATCAGTCTCTCATTGAGACCTTGGAAAGAATGAAAGATGTAAATGAAAGGAAATTAGCTACTCTAAAAGTTAAAGGAACACCCTACACTCCTGCCTCAGAGAAACCAAAGAAAGTCAAGCACACTGCGGGTAAACATAGGACTCATGGAAGAAAGCCTCCATTGCACCCTTCTTCTAAACGGCCAGAGAGCTCTTCTAAAACTGCTCCTGCTCAGAATCTAAGAAGTTCTAAGAGACTTAGAACTGATCCCAAGCCTCTTTGATTTCTGTGTTATGAACATTTTCTTTAGGATATATTGTTTAAACTCTGTTTAATTTTCTTTTTATTATGCTTTGATCTTTTGCTAACCCTTTTGTATGATGACAAAAAGGGGGAGAACACAGGATATTTGGTGATATTTTGGTGCGTACTCTACTATGTGGTAACCAAAATACTTATATCTTAGTGTTTACTATTTTCTAATCTGTATTGTCTATCTATATGTTCTATTTTGGCGAGCTATATATATTCTGCATGATGAACTGAGTATTTTAGAAATTAGATTCTTATTCTAATGTCTGCTCTATAGGCTGGACTTAAGATCTTTTATTCTAATATCAGTTTCTATTCTATTCTTTTGCTCTGACCATATGCTCTGATTATTAGAACTTAGAATATCTCATCTATCTTTGCTAGTTCTAAAATTAGTTTCTAAAAATGTCTCCCTAGTTCTAAATCTCACAAATAGTTTATTGCATCTATTCAGGGGGAGCATAATACATGTTCTAAATTTCGCTTCATATTAAGATCTTTTGGCATGCTAGGACTTATATGCATAAAATTTAGGGGGAGCACATGTTTTATGTTTGCTAAATTTATTGGTTTTGTCATCATCAAAAAGGAGGAGATTGTTGGCTCAAGGGTCAAATTCTAATCTCAGAATTTTGATGATTAAAACAAAACAAGTAAATTTAAATTATATTATTTGTGCTAATATTATTTTATGCAGAATTCTTATGGAAAGAAAACGAGCAAGGCAAGTCCTACAAAATCCATAGTGTGTGAAGATATCCAAAGACCCTAGTAATTAGATATTTAGGATACATTGTAGGATAGAGAGAAAATTCATCTATAAGCACAAAAACTAATCTTTCTCTCATAAAAAATATTTTTCGGAAATTAGATTCTTCAAAAATAAATTCCTTTTATTTTCGAAAATCCTTTAAAAGAAATCAAAATGATTCAATTACCTAAAATTAAAGAGATTATGTCTCTAACGATTTTGGTAATAAATCGTATGCTTTCTTTTTCGGAAATTCTCTTTGAAGATCTAAAGAATTTTAATTTATTCTCTTACCTAAAATGAAGGAAGATCTTATCTTTTCATTTTGGTAAGTAGTATCTTTTCAAAAAATATTTCTCAAATAAATTGCTTTCGGAAAATCTTTATGTTTAAGGAAAGAAAGATCGTCTCCTATTTTCTTACCAAAAGGATAAAATAAACTTTTGGTAACTAAGATTTTCGTATCTTCTAAATAAGGAAAGCGAATATTCTGATTTCAAAAATAAATATCCACTTTCTAAAAACGAGAGTCACAAATCTCTCTATAAAAAGGAGTTTTCACTCTTTGAACTAAGTGGAAAAAAGAGTTTTCGTTTTAAGAGTATTCACCTATTGATCATATCTTTTATCTCTCAAAACTTACTCTCTACCCCCATTTTTCTTTTCATCTTTACACTTCACGTTTTTATCTTTAAAGAGAAAAGAATTTTTATAACTACTTTTGAAAAACGGTTCTGTGTTCTAAACGATTTTCTAATCTGAAAAATTGTTTTTCCTGTGCTTATATTTGCATTTCTATCTATCTATTTAGATTTTGTAATCTTTAGTAGATAGGTCTTTATTTGATAAACAATTGTGTAATAGCTTAGGTGAGAAGCTATTGTGAAAGAGGTTATCAAGCAACCTTCTCCGTGAGAGAGATTCTAATGTCTTGAATTGAGTTTCTATACTCTGCCAAAAACAGAAAGGGTTGAGGTTAACTAGAACCTTTGGAAAATCTAGTGGGACAAAGGATAGATCTAGGTGTTGATCTATTGCCTTGTACTGTTGGTTTGTCTGTTACCCTTGAAAAGAGATAACATACTTGAGGATCTCAAGATGAGTCTTGGGGAGTGGATGTAGGCGAGTTAGTGCCGAACCACTATAAATCACTATATTGATCTTTTTAATTTCTGAATTTTTGCTTGATACTACTTTACTTACACTTTTGTTTATATTTTAGAGATGCTAAAGTTGTTAATGATTCTAATGTTCTGAAACTGGAATAAGTCTTATCTTCTCTGAATATTAGAACTATGGAATTCTGATAAGTGAATATACCAACTTCTAAATCGTTCTTCTATTTACAGTATATTTCAGTACTTGGGTTTCTAATCAGTTTTCTAAACTTGATTAAAGCTTTGTGAAGCAGTTCTAATTTCAATAACTGTCTCTCACACAGTCTTATATGATTTTCTAAACTTTATGAGGAAGTTATAATTACAATAGCTTTCCATTATAAAGCAGTTCTGATTTTGAATAAGACATTGTGAAGCAGTTCTAATTAATAGCTGTACTTTGCATAGTCTTTCTATTTTTTATGATATGAATAGAACATTGTGAGGAAGTTCTAATCCATTATCTATTCTCACAAGTTCTTTATTTTTCCGCTGGACTTAGAATTCTATATTTTGTTTTTAAAATCTAAAATTATTTTTGAAAACCCAATTCACCCCCCCCTCTTGGGTTGTGCCATACATATACGAGACCCACACATAATTTTTTGAAGCTCATCACAAGTAGAAAGAGGGAGCATAAAAACACTCATACAATAGGAGGGTAAAGATTCTGCCATAGACTTAAGAAGAATTTCCTTACCCGCTCGTGAGAGAAGTTTATTGTTCCAATTATTAACATAACTCCAAAGCCTATCCTTAATATAGTTGAACACACCCCTCTTCTTCTTACCAATAAGAGAAGGTAAGCCCAAATATTTCCCTTCCTCCAAAGAGTTATGAAGTCCTAAAATGCTAGAGATGTTATCTCAAACCTAAGGGAGAACACAAGGGCTAAATAATATACCCAACTTCTGGAAATTCACTGCTTGACCCAAAACAACTTCATACTCCCTAAGAATCTCCTTAACTCTGGAACTTTCTCTTTCCAAGGCTTTGAAAAAAAGAAAGAGTCATTAGCAAACGAAGATGGGAAATTTTTGGTCCCCGCCCTCCTGCCTTACTACCATGAATCCACCTCACCTCTTAGCATCCTCAAAAAGCAAGGAAAGCCCCTCCAAGCACAAAATAAAAAGATAAGGGGATAAAGAGTCACCTTGTCTTAACCCCCGCTGAGGAATGATCTGATCTGCTAGATGCCCATTACAAATAACATAATATTTAATAGAGGAGACATATAACATAATCCATTTAATCCATTGCTCCCCAAAGCCTAACTTGATCATCATATTTTGTAAAAAATTCCTATCAACCCTATCATAAGCTTTGGAGATATCAATTTTGAGAGCAGCTCTCCTCCCTTTACCCCTAATATTTCATTTTATAGTATGGAAAATTTCAAAGGGAAGAATAATATTGTCTTGAATTAACCTACCCGGAACAAAGATAGATTGACTAGGGAATAATATTGGGAAGATACAAATTGAGTCTATTAGCAAGAGTTTTAGCTAAGATCTTATAAAGCACATTGCAAAGGGTATGGGCTTAAAGTCTTTAACAGTGTGCGGATGATCTTTTTTTGGAATAAGACCAATCAGTGTTATTTAACGAGTCAGGAAACATACCTTAAGCCAACCAAGTCCTGTAGCTATTTGCCATATCCATACCAATCAAATGCCAATATATCTGAAAAAATGCAGGATTAAGCCCGTCTGGTCTAGGAGATTTTTTCGGGTGCATCTGAAAAGTAGCAATGCGAAACTTTTCATCTGTAAAAGGAGAAAGAAGACCCATATTGGCTTGAGCATCAACTTTCTTTTTCACAGGTTAAAAATGCATGATTCAGCATTAGCACTACAAGAGAAAAGAATAGATGATGATTAAAGATGGAATGCCAACTTCATCATTGACCCATTCACCCCTATCATTGCGTAGACCTGTAATCTTGTTTACTGGCCTGCAACCCTTAATCACAGCGTGAAAATACTTATTGTTACGGTCATCATAGTTCAACCAAAAAGATGTCATTTGTTGCCTCAAACACATATCCTCCTTCTCGAGAATTAGATTCCACTCCCTTCGCAGGCTCTCAAATTCTGCATTATCCATCCCATCCTACTGATCCTCTAAGAGAGGAGCTATCATCTATTTCCATAATCGAAATTCTCTATTTCGCCTACCCCACAACTGCATTTGCTCAATAAAATTGTTTCTCTCTAACAGCGAAGACAAATGCACTCCACCCAACTCTCTTTGATGATCCTACCCAACTCCTCCTCAGCCAACCATGAATTATCAAAGTAAAAAAGATGATTACTGGGACATAAGAATTAATGTTGTCATAGAGAATAACTAGTTTATGGTCTGTAATAGGCGACGATAATACTCTAGCATAACTGTTCTCAAACAACGAAAGCCAATGGGCATTACCAAAACAACGATCAAGTTTTTCTCGGACAATAATTTCGTTATTTCTTCGCAATTCCAAAGTGAAATCGCCCATGCGAACCCAGGGCTTGTTATCTCTTCAATTGGAATTTCAAAAAGATTGGACCATATCATTGGAATTTCAAAAAGATTGATCTCTTCAATTGCCTCTCGAAATCCTTATATGAGATAACGTGGCTAAGGGAGGCTACCTTCTTTTTCCTTCCAGTCTCAATAGATCATTGAAATCACCTATGCAAACCTAGGGCTTGTTATCTCAGAGAGCAAGAGCTTTAAGCATGTTCCGAGACGCTCGCCAACAACTCTTGTCTAGGATGCCTTAAAAATCGGTTAACTAAATATACTGTCCTTCCCATAGGTAATTACTGTATATAAAGTTATTAGAGTACCCTATGATGTTTAACACCTGTCCTTGCTTCCAAAAAAGAGCTGATCCGCCACTCCTCCCCACACAACTAACAGAAAAGCAGTTATCAAACCCAATTTACCTCTCGACTTCTTTAATACGAGCTTCAATAACTAAATTTTTTGATAGAAAAATAAAGTCTGGCTTAAACTTCAAAGAAATTTCCTCAAGTGCTGTAATTGTCTGGGGATTTCTAAGGCACCCGCAGTTTTAACATATAGTTTTCATTGCGCACAGCTGTCCTGCTTCCCAGGACCAGCCGCTATGTTTGTCACCAAACCTTCATGATAATCCTTTTAAGGGGAAATTGTTAAGGCAATCTTGTTTTGTTTCCTCAGTCTTTTCTTCAAATCTTCAGGTTTATGGACCCTTTCCTCCTCCATTCGGTTCACCTATTCAGTTGTTGTGTCTGTATTGGGTGATTCCATGTCCATATCACCACTGTCATTCTGCCTACTATTATCCCGCTCCTTAATTACTGCAGCTCGCATAACGGTCCCCATCCCACCATTGTTAAACTAGATTCCAGCATGCAACACTACTCCCCCACCCAAGTTTTTATATGTGCCTATATTGTTACCAAAATCATCTCCAAACCACCTACTAAGTCTCTGTGAACTCCGTCTTATTAGAACATGAATTCTATCATCCCAAGATAACACTAGATCCTCCCCTTTCATATGAAGCCTCTGCTCACAAAAGCTGTCAGTGTGCCCTAGTCGACCATAGAGAAAATAATAGATTGAAATCCTGTTATATCAAAACAACAGAAACAGTGCATCTCCACTTAGTGTAAACAGTTTCTTCTTTCGACGTAAGCGTTGCCTTACATCTAACAAAACCCTGATTCGCATGAAACGTTAGTAACCTATTGATATTGAGTTCGTGTCATACTCTATAAAACCCCTAATAAAGTCACCAAGTAATCTTGCCACTTGTTCCTGAATAAAGCCAATTGGGGTATTGTGTACTTGTACCCAAAAGTGGACGTGGAATAAGGGTACAGTCATGACCCGCCTTTAGCTGGTGCAAGATTAACAGGTTTCTATTATAGTACCATGGAGAGCCCAATATAACTCTATCTCTATCAACATCGTTAAAAAATCGAAAGAGAAAGCATTTAGCTCCGAGATCTGTGATCGCTGCACCACCAATGGGATACCACAGATCCGCTAAAAGGTTGCACATGGAAGGAAAATTAATGGAGCCTAGGGTTAGGAAAATTGCCATAAGATAGAACTCATAAGGGTTTGTAGGAGGAGGCAAAACCCCATCAATTTTGTAACCATCCTCTTCCTCCTCCAGCAAAGCAAGAGCTTCCATAGATTGTTCCATGATCCTAAAGGAAAATATATTAGTAGGTAAAGGTGGCTAGGGTTAGGGTTTAGAAGAGAAAAGAAAAAAGACTCATGCTAAAGAGAGCATACCAAAAGCCAAATAAAAAGGTTATTTTTTATAGTATTTTTAATATAGTTTTTGTCAGGATTTTTGTAGTATTTTTATTTACTTTGATTAGTTTTTATTTAATTTTATTTATATTTTTATTTAATTGTTAATTTTTGCTTCCTTTATTGTTTCAATCTTGTTTTGGAAGGTTTATAGGGATTTAATTAGGAATTTGACAAATATCAAATAAAGAAGAGTGGGGACCACCAAACTATTATCTAATGCGCGTTCTATCCTAATTGATCAACTTGGTCTCCTAATTTAGAAGAAATACAAGATTGAATTGTTTCCTATTGTAATTCTATTTCTTCCTGAACAAGTTAGGCGGTTTTCCTAATTAGAGTCAAAGAAGCCCTACGAAGTCTATGTAAAGAGAAATCTCTACACTAGTTAGGAGATAGATATACATCACATTCATTATTCCATATTCTATTCGCTACATCTCTTTACAAGACTTCAAGCAATCAAGTTGTAGATTAAAATTCAAGGAAGCGCTACAAGCCAATTGTCGATTAGTTTTTATTTCTAAACTCTCTTCTTATTTTATTTTCAATATTTATGTTGATTATGAGAATATTTACAAGTTTATTTGAGTTTAATTTAATTACTATGTTGAACTAAATTCATATACTAGGGATTTGATGGGGCTTAATTTCTATTCCAATTTATAATATTAGATTTGTTTTTCCTTGTTCATGATATAATTTATTATTGAACTTAATGCTTCCAGGCAGAGTTTCTCTCCTGGATTGATTTATTTCATTAGTCATTATTGGGAGAAGGGTTTTTGATATGAAAAAAGTAATAAATTACATGAGAATAATAATTTGATGTGAAAGCTATATGGTTTGACTCATTGGGGGTTTTCAGAAGCTAATGACCTTAGGTTATGAATTCATAAACAAACCATAAAACTTAATGATTTAATTCATGTTTGATTGCTCTATTGGAAGATAGGTAATTATACCGGGTTAAAATAGCTAATAATACATCGGGAGAACTTGTTAGCGATTTTAGGGTTGTTTTCCCTTCTTGAACAATTAAAATTGATTATCAAACTAATAAAATAAATTGGATATAATTAAGTGAAGCCAAAATCTCTAGTAGCTTTTAATCCTTGATTTCTTTTTATCAAATTATCTTGTTTGATTTCTTATTGCTCTCATTTATTTCTTTTATTTTTCAATATATTCTCTGTATTGTCATTTAAATAACAATAGGTTAACATAATTTTGGTACTTAGTATACAATCTTCATGCGACGACACTCTACTCACTCTTTATTACTTGTTTGTGATTTCGTACACATACGAATTTGCCCTGTTAAGGTTTTAGCATTGTTGCTGGAGATTGACATTACTAGTATCAATACCAATTAACCTATTATTAATTTAGACACTTTTTATTTTAATTTCTTTTAATTGAAATATTTGTTTATATTATTTGTAGTTTTTTTCTCTTTATTTTATTGATTTTTACTTTTGTTATTTTGTTGTGAAGTATTTTGAGATGTTTCATCAACAAGTAGTTGTAAATTTTAGTCAACAACATTTGGAGCCATTTTATGACTCTTGGGCATGATTTAATGATTTGTTGATGAGATTTTTTTATCATAATTATACAAATAAATATCTCAATTTCATATTCTACTTTGCATTAGATGAACAAACAAGAAGATGGGTAGATAGTGGATTTTCAACAACCGTTATTCACCTTCCTGAAAGTAGCTATGAAGATGTACTTTACATTAAATGATATGCTAGATTTTGACTATCGTTAGCATTGGGATCCTTCTATGCAAGGTTGAAATCACCAATACTCTCCAAATTTTACGGATGTAGAGAAAAAAAAAAATTTACAGGATCTGATTGCTGCCCTCACTAAATCTCACATGAAATTCATAAATGAAACTCGTGAGAATTTTACGATCGAACAAGAGATGATCAAGAATTTGGAGGTGCAGGCAGCATAATTAGCAACAATGGTAGCTAATAGACTTCAAGATGAGGAGTGCAAGTTAGATTATGAGGCAACTTCATGGAAAATTACACTTTTAAAAGAAGTAAAGCTAAATGTGAAGAATGGTACAACTGTGCTTTAAATTCATCAAAACATTTTTTTTCTACAGGTTTTGAAACACTAAAAAAAATATTGATATTGCTACGGATGCAACTGTTAGAAGAATAAATTGTACAAGGAAAGGATTGACCACCTTAATGATGGGATCAATCCTTGTACAGTAAAAGGAAAGGATCGACCACCTCAATGGTAGGATCAATTATTTCCTAAATTAGACGATACAGGATCCCTAGGATCAATCCTTGTACAGTAGAAGGAAAGGATTGACCACCTTAATGGTATGATCAATCATTTCCGAAATTAGACGATATAGGATCCCTAGAATTCTGTTAAATTGTCTATCAGACAAGAGTTGTACACAGAAAAAATTATAATGAGAATTGAAACCTCTTCTTCAAACCTAAAACTCTAAATCTAAGATGGTATCAGAGCAGTATCAATCCTAGGGTTCGATTACTTGTTCATCATTTACCAGCAACTTACCTATCCAGCGACATGAGTGATGAAGCCAACAGCAGTGTCAATCCGGCACTGACTGAAGCCATAGAAGCCTTGTCAACACAGATTGCCCAGTTGTTAAAACAACATACCACAATTCAATCAAACAATAACCAAACAGCCTCACTCGATATTAAACTAAATTATCACAACTACTCCCTATGGTCAAGACTGATGAGATTGGCCATCAGTGCAAGGGGACGATTGGACCATATCACTGGAAATTCCCCACCTCCAGGCACAGAAGACCCAGTGTTTGCCATATGGGAGCAAAAGGATCTCCAAGTTTTTTCATGGATCATTCAAGCCATTGAACCGGACCTAGTTAGCTAGTACGTCGAATATCCGACGGCCAAAGACCTGTGGGATGGTCTGGCGGCTATGTACCGGAGTGGGGAAGATGCCTTGCAAATCTTCGACATGATGACAAAAGCAAATAGACAGCAACGGGGCAACTAACACTGGAAACATATGCAGTATTTTTCAAGCAATTTGGTGAGAAATAGACAGAAGACAACCCAATCCAATGACAAGCCCAGTAGATATTTCTTCATTTAACAAATTAAAGTAAGAAAGTCGACTGTACCAATTTCTCACCGGAATGAATGATCGATTTGATTCGGTCAAGCATGATTTACTGAAAGAAATTCCCTTACCATTCGTTGAAGCAGCGTATGCTACCGTCCGGAGGGAGGCCGCCCGGATGAACATACTCAATCCATCGGTAGCCATGGATAATGGTGAAACTCCAGGCATTGGTAGTGGGTTAGCCGCAAGAGGATAGGGGGAGAGGTCCAGGTCGATGGTGAAGAAAAAAACCAAGTGCACAGTGAATCACAGCCCTGATTAGACTTGGCAAACGGAGCAGCAAGTTCATTATTTCAAGGGAAAATTGATCGGAGTGACCTCAAGTGTTCTCATTGCAACCTAACCGTACACATCAAGGATGAATGCTTTCATCTCATTGGTTTTCCTGAATGGTGGAAGGGCAACCCGAAGAGGAGAAATCGCGATCGAGAAAAAAGTGGCCGAGCTGCCGTCGTGACCAGCAACCAAGATGTCGCCAGCGTCCACAACAGCGGCGAAGATGGAGGATTTGCTGCAATTGGAATAGGAAGAGGGGCGGCCGAAGCAAATGGGAGAGGAGAAAGAGATGGGACAGGTATAGGGTTTAGGAAGGGAAAATCACCTCCAAACCCTTCAATTCTTAATCCTATTTATTTTGCACCTAATTGTTTTGATCTACCTAAATTAAGCACTGAAAGTTCTGATTGTATGCAATTAAGTCCTAATTCCTTTAAAACAATTCAGATTGACACCGAAAGTTTTGAGAAAAAACAGAAAAAAACCAAAAAAAAAATAGAAATCATTCCCGGGGTATGATAAAAAATTTGGGTAGGTAGAAAATAAATAAATACCCCTCAGCCTATATAGCCTAAGAACCGAAGGGTGGAAAAAAATACTCAATGGTTATTTAACTGTGCGGCAACTGATACCATGACCTATGATCCCTCTGATATTATTATCCCATCAGCTCCAGAAAAATTTAAAATTCAGACCGCCAGTGGAGATTTTGTACCTGTTAAAGGGGCAGGGTCCATAGAGTTATCCCCAACCCTGAAATTGTCCAATGGTCTCTATGTCCCATCATTGTCTTGTTAATTGCTATCCGTTAGTCAAGTGACAAAAGAACTGAATTGTATGCTTCTAATGCATCGAATTTTTTCCTTTTATAGGACATCCAGACACAGGAGATTATTAGGCATGGCATGGCACTGAATACGATGGTTTGTACTATGTCGACGAAGTGGCTCAGAAAGGGTTCGCACTACTAGCTCATGGGACGATTGGTCGATAGAGTTGGTTGTGGCACCGACGATTGGGACACCCGTCACATGGCATGGCACCCGTCCTGTTTCCTCAGTTTCATAATAATACTCCTTCCGATAATTGTGTTTTGGCAAAAAGCCATAGGAAGCCTTTTTTTTTTTTCTAGTAACACTAGGGTTGAACATGCATTTGATTTAGTACACTCTGATGTTTGGGGTCCTGCTTTGAACTCTGGAAATAATGTTTTTAAGTATTTTGTGTTATTTATTGATGATTGTACTCGTATGACGTGGTTATATTTTTTAAAACACAAATCTGAGGTTCCACAGAAATTTGTACATTTTTACAATCTCATCCGTACCCAATTTCAAAAACAAATTTAGAATACTCAGATTTGATAATGGGGGGGTATTTGTCAATCTTGCCATGTAAACCTTCTTTCGGGAAAATGGGTTAGTACACCAAACCACTTGTTCGAACACCCCACAATAGAATGGTGTAGCCGAAGGAAAAACAAAATCCTTCTTGAAATCACCCAAGCCTTAATGCTTGAATCTCAATTTCCTCAGTCTTTTTGGCCTGAAGCCGTAGCCACTGTAGTGTACTTTCTTAATCGTTAACCCACTAAGATACTTAACCTAAAAACCCCTCTACAATCTCTCTCTGAACACACCTAAGTGCCCCCAGCTTTGACACTATCACCTCGAATTTTTGGATGCTCAATCTTTGTTCATATTCCAAAGACTGAACGTTCGAAATTTGATCCTTGTGCAGTCAAATGTGTCTTTGTGGGATATGGGATTAACAAAAAAGGCTATCGCTGCTATAACCCCAAAACTCGTCGTATGTACACCACAATGGACTACGACTTTCTTGAAACTGAATATTTTTACCACACCCAACACAGTGGTCTGGGGAGAGTAAAACAAAAATTGACCCACTGAGTTGGTTACTCAGTCCAACTTTGTCTGTCGGTGAATCCAACAAAAAAGCTAGTGGATTCATTGAGTGTGGATCTGTTGAGCCTGCTTCAAACAATGTAGAAACTACCGAATTCAGTGTCACACTTAGGACTCCACAGTTGGATGTCCAAGAGGTAAGTACCCAAGTTCATAATGATTTTACTTCTGCTTCACATTACTCTGAACATGAACATGCAGCTCTTGAGACAGAAGTAGTTGAGAATACAGGGAGATATATTCTTCCTCATAGAAGCACCCAAGGTATACCTCTGAAGAGATACTCACCAGAACATGAACCCAGAACGTCCAGATATCCAGTAGCTAACCTTCCCAGGGGGAGTTTGTCTGAAGTAGCCAAAGTGTTCACAACAATACTATACACTTAAGCTATTCCTAGAATAGTACAAGAGGCTCAACAAAAGAAGGAATGGAGATAGGTTATGGAAGTTGAAATGGAGGCTCTTGAAAAAAAATGGAACCTGGCAAAAGTGCAAACTACCTACTGGAAAGAAGACATTTGGGTGCAGATGGGTTTTTACAGTGAAGCACAAGGCAGACGAAACCATAGAAAGATATAAAGCTCATCTTGTGGCAAAGGGATACACTCAGGCACATGGAGTGGATTACTCAGAAACATTTACTCCAGTAGCAAAAATTGATATGATTTGGATATTGTTTTCAGTGGCGGCCACTCTGGATTGGCCACTTCATCAGTTTAATATTAAAAATGCCTTTCTTCATGGTGACCTCAAGGAAGAAGTATATATGGAAGCACCACCAGGGTTTACCAAGGAATTTCAACAGGGAGAAGTATGTCGACTGAAGAAGGCATTATACGAGCTAAAATAGTCACCTAGAGCATGGTTTGGAAGATTTACTGTTGCGATGAATCGCTACGGGTATCGACAGAGCAACTCGGATCACACTTTATTTCTAAAGAGAAGAAGAGAGCTGATTACATGCCTAATTATCTACGTCGATGACTTGATCATTACAGGTAATGATACGGAAGAAATTGCAAATCTCCGAGGAAACTTGTTTAAAGAATTTGAAATGAAAGATTTGTGGGGACTGAAGTATTTTTTGGGAATCAAGGTACTGAGATTAAATCAAGGGATTTTCATATCTCAGCGAAAGTATATCCTTGATGTCCTAACTGAGACTGGATTGATTGATTCTAAGCCAGCTGAGATCCCTATCGTGGTGAATCATGGTCTAAAAATATTAGAGGAAGCAGACATGATAGATCGTGAGAGTTACCAAAGACTAGTAGGGAAGCTCATCTATCTCTCACACACTAGACCTGACATAGCGTATGTTGTCGGAGTAGTGAACCAGTTCATGCACAAGCCACAGGTGAAACATATGGATGCTGCCTTGAGAATTGTACGATACTTGAAAAGGTCACTAGGGAAAGGAATCATGTTCAGGAAAAATGGACACTTGGAGATACTTGGGTATACAGATGTTGATTGGGTCGGGAATCCAGTAGACAGGAGATCGACATTGGGATATTTTTTTCTTTTTTTGGTGGGAACCTTATAACTTGGAAAAGCAAGAAGCAGAAAGTTGTAGCCCTGTCTAGTGCAGAAGCAGAGATTGGATTAGTGGAGCTATTATGGACTAAGAAGTTACTAACTGAGATTGGATTTCCACCTCAGAGTACGTGTCAGCTTGGGTGTGCTAACCAAGCTGCAATTAACATCTCAGAAAATCCAGTGCAACACGACAGGACGAAGCATATTGAAGTGGACCGGCACTTCATTAAAGAGAAATTAGAAGGAGGGATCATCAGTCTACCATATGTTCGATCCGAGGATCAGCTGGCAAATATTCTGACCAAGGCAGTGACAGGGCGAGTCTTCCATGAAACGTTGTGCAAGGTGGGTGTTGAAGGTTCCACGACCCAACTTGAGGGGAGTATTAGAAGAATAAATTGTACAAGGAAAGGATTGACCACCTTAATGGTAGGATCAATCATTTCCTAAATTAGACGATACAGGATCCCTAGGATCAATCCTTGTACAGTAAAGAAAGGATTGACCACCTTAATGGTAGGATCAATCATTTCCTAAATTAGACGATACAAGATCCCTAGGATCAATCCTTGTACAGTAAAAGGAAAGGATTGACCACCTTAATGGTATGATCAATCATTTCCTGAATTAGATGATATAGGATCTCTAGAATTATGTTAAATTGTCTATAAATTATCTATAAGACAAGAGTTGTAAATAGAAAAAATTATAATGAGAATTGAAACCTCTTCTTCAAACCTAAAACTCTAAATCTAAGAGCAACTTCATAGCTATTTTGCTACCGATTGGCTACGCCTAGAGACAGAAAAATTCTAATAAAAAGAAAGAACAAATGAAAAAATTAGCTACAGAGTTTTGAAGCTATTCTATACTGATTTAGCTATGGAAAAAAATTTCGTAGCTAAATTTCGCAATTGTTTTTCGCGCGTTTCAATAGCCACGAAATAGTATCAACATAGCTACAGATAAAAATTTATTTTGGCGCGAGATAAATAGTTGTGGAATTATCCGTAGCTAGAATGTTACCTACAGATGTATTGCTAATAAAACGATGTTGTTTTAAAAAATTCTTTTTATATTCTTGTGTAAGTCATTCTTGGAGTTTAGCAATATTAATTAATGATCCCTGAAGTTAACCTCCATCAAACCATTTGGTCAATCTGTTTATTTTCTACTGATTTTTCTGTTAAAATCTTAAAAAAAAGATGAAAATATCATTACACTTAAGAAGAAAAAAACTAAACTAACCTAGGTTATTTGCTTTATAACCGAATGATACTTAATTCTTATCAAATTTACAATTGGAATTCTATAAAAACGGTGAATTTTTTTAAAAAAATATTCTTACTATTCCTATAGTCCTACCTTCATTTCATTAGTTGTAGTTTGCAATGAAATATATAAAATAAATTGTTCTCTTAAATTAAATGCCTATTATTTTTATTGAAATTAACTCGATGTATATTTTTCTTTTTCATCTTTTTGTTGGTGGCTCAAGACAATATAGTGACACATTATGTTGATCAATTTTTTTTTTGGGTGAACATCAAATAATCAATGTATACCCTGACTCTTCGTTTTCCCTCCACGACAAATGAAAATTCTAACCTTGGTTAGTTTAGTCTTTTTCTTCTTAAATGTTAGGGTATTTTAGACTATTTTTTGAAGGTTTTAATGGAAAAATCTGGAAAAAATGGACGGAATAACCAAATGATTTGACAGAGGTAAATCTCGGGGATCATTAATTAATATTGTTAAACTGTACGGATGACTTAGTTTGGTCAAATCTCAGGTATGAATTAATTATTTACCCTTCTTAAGTGTCAAGGTTTTTTAGTCTTTTTTAAAGGTTTTAACAGAAAAATATGGAGAAAATGGATGAAAAGACCAAGTGGTTTGACGGAGATAAACCTCAGGCACCATTAATTAATATTGTCAAACTACTGGGTGACTTAGTTAGTTTGGTCAAACCTCAGGGATGAATTAATTATTTTCCCATAAACTTAACACAAAAAACCTCATTCTTCTTCCTCGCTAACACCGACAGCTCTCTCCCTCTTTCTTTTGTTCATTTTCTGACCACTGACCATCGAATCCGGTGATTAAGGTTCCAGAATTAAATTTTCTTACTAGAAATTTCTTTCTAAATGCTTATAAGGTTTCAGAATGACGAGACAAAAGCTGCAAGGGAGCTATAACAAAGATAGTCCTATTAAGGATGATAAAGAACTGTGAGTAGAGTTAGATAACCTGCATCGCTTATGCATTATACAATTATGCATACATGTATAATATTATATCTATGTGAAACATGCATTTATGTAGAAGTGCCACATAAGCGTGCATCAAACACATATAGTTGTATATTGGAACGTAGAGAGATGCTGGATATCATACACTGTGTGAGTGATATGAAATTTTGTGATTGGATATGACTTATCTATGATGTGCCGTGGAGTTAGAATGATGTGGGTTACCCTAGGGTGAGAGCACGGGCATGGTGAGAATGCCAACAATGGGCCGTAAGTGGGTGGAGTGGCGCCCCCTATGCACTCTGTAATTTGATGCGCATTGATGATAAAAGAAAAAAGAAAGAAAAGTAACAAAAAGGAAAAAAAAAAGGAAAGAAAAGAGAAATAGACGGGTGAGGTCCGTCCAGCCCGAATGGGGGTGGGCCTCCTAAGTGCACTTGACACAAGGATCATGGATTATTTTTTTGAAAAATATTTTAAAGCATGCTTTGGGGGTTGACAGAGATTTTCGCAAGTGTACGAAATCGCAACAAGTAATATAGAATGAGTAAAGTATCGTATCCATAGGGATTGTATATCAAGTACCAAAATTATGTTAACCTATTATTATTTAAACGACAATAAGAGAGATTTGTTGTAAGGAAATTAAATTCGAAAATAAAACAAAAAGAAATCAAGCAACAAAGTTTAGGTGAAAAGAAATCAAGGATTTAAACTACTAGGGAATTTGATTTCACTTAATTCTATCCAATTTATTTCATTAGTCTGTTAATCAATTTTAATTGTTTAAGTAGGAGAAACAACCCTAAAATCACTAACAAGCTCTCCCGATGTATTGTTAGCTATTCTAATCTAGTCTAATTACCTATCTTCCAATAGTGCAATCAAACATAAATTAAATCATTAAGTTTTGTGATTGCTTTGTGAATTCATAACCTAAGGTCATTAACTTATGAAAACCCCCCCTTGAGTCAAACTATATAGCTTCCGCATCAAGTTATGATTCTCAAGTAATTTATTACCTTTTTCATATCAAAAACCCTTCTCTCAATAGTGATTAATAAAATAATTCAATCTAAGAGGAAAACTCTGCCTGGAAGCTTTAAGCTCAGTAATAAATTATAACAAGAACAATGAAAAGCAAATCTAATATTATAAATTGGAATCGAATTAAGTTACATCAAATCCCTAGTATAAGAGTTTAGCTAGACATAGTAATTAAATAAAACTCCGTAATACTTGAATCAATCTTCATAATCAGTAATAAACAATGAAAAGAAAAACAAGATTAAGAGTTTAGAGATAAAAACTAGGTAACAGCTTAAGTGGATGGCTTCCTTGAATCTTGGCATGAATCTTGGATGCTTAAAACCTTTGAGAGAGAGAGAACTATCTAGAAAACTACTCAATTTCGAGATATCCATCAATGAAAAGCTCCCCTCTTTATACAGACCTCTTGAAGGTAAATCTGACTCCGGTTAGGAAATAGAATCCTTATTAAGTACAAAATCTTCTTTAGGAGATCATGACTGTTTAGGCCTTAGATTTCTTCTTAGTTAGGACTCTTTTGTCTTCCAAAATAGGTCTAGATCTTGTTTAGTACATTTAGGAAACTATCTGAGGCGGGCCCATGTGAGAAAAGGATTGATTTGCGTTTTTAGTTCATGTTAGTTCTGCCTGAGCAGCACGGGCGTGCCATTGAGCACGGCTTGGGCGTGCTTGAGTCTGGAACTATGAATGATTGGGCACGGGCCGTGCTATGCAACACGCTTCAGAGGAGTCTTTGTGGCACGGGTGTGTGCCTTAGCACGGCTAGGACGTGCTAGGCTCTGACTTTCCAAGATAAGTTTCATCCCATGCATGCTAGGAAGACACGCCCTAAGGTTCCTTGGGGCACGAGCTTGTCATATAGCACGGGATAGGCGTGCTTGCTCCTGACTCTCAACTTGATTTTCTTTAGTTTTAGCATGGGCGTGCTAAAGTGCATGGGCTGGGCATGCTCGAGCCTAAGTATTTTACTTTGTAATGCTCTTTTCTGTGCCAAAACCCTGCAAATTCTTTTAGATCAAGTGGATTATGATTCAAGGAAGCTTTGAACAAAAATTATACCTAAAATGAAGTAAAAATACATTAAAGTGATAAAATTTAATAAAAAATTCTAAATAAAGCTATACTAAAAACACTATAAAAATGATACTTATCAAAATTCCCCAAACTTAAACCTTTGCTTGTCCTCAAGCAACAAAACAAAAAGTAAGAGAACAAAATAATCCGACAAAACTAGCTTGCTATAGTTGGTGATAATTATTCATAAACTCAAAAAGATATCACAATTGTTAATATGTGAATAAATCAATTGTTTTCCATGCTAATTATATTTTAAGCGAAATTTTAATTTTTTTTTTTTTTTGATAAAACACATTCCTTGATTTAAACATAAGTTAAAAGGATTTTCAACACTAATAAATATTCAACTTACGATAGATAGGATATGAACAATCTACAAGAATTATTCAACCTTTAAAAATAAGATAATTGATAGTATAAATTCAACATTCCCATATGCAAGATTAGTTGTCCCTTCTCCACAATTGAAATGCATACAATTTAGAAGATCAAAAGGTCTTTATTTTAGGTTGTAATGGGGTTTTCGGGGTTTAATTTTAGCTGATCAAAGAAAGGGGATAAAAGATAGACAAAGAGTGCAAAAGAATGTATAATATCCAGATTTCCATTCTATCAAAACTATTTGTTTCAAGGGAGTTTTTGTCTTGAAATTCTTTACTAGCTTGTGACATAGAGATATTTTGGCAAGGTCTTTCTGTAATATTTTGCTAATTTCTTCCTTGCACTTAATTTCCCCAAACTTGAATTCTTTGATTGATTGCTTTTTCTATGGGGGGTCTCTCTTTTGATTTTTCTCACTTGGTACATTTGCTAGTGTTAATAATATTTTCTCCCTTTTTTCGCTATGTTTTAATAAAAAGTCAAATCATTCAATTATACATTATTGCACTCAGGGTAAGAATTGAAATTAGTTTAATGGCTAGGTTTAATAAGGGTGAACAAGAAAGCTTTATAGGCTTCAAAACTGGTTGCAAAAGTCATATTTTTAACTTAGGTGGTCTAGGCTAAATATGAAGTTCAACAAAGAATGCCTAAATCATTTCTTCTTAAATGTAAGCATTTAAAATTTTGCCTCAAAGGGAATTCTAATTTGTTCTAGGAATGCCAAGGTTAAATAACTTTAGATTGAAACATGCCTATATATCATAAATTTCATAAAAATTAGTGTTTATAATCTTAGAAACAAATAGTTAAATCAATGAATCATGTTAAGTCAAAAATTTCAAATTTAGAGCTTAAGTATACTAGAATAGAAAATCAACTAAATTCATCACATATTACTAAATTGTGACAACCTTCAAGCCTGCTTATAATCATTCCAATCATGTTAAGCAAAAAAATAAAATTTTAGCTAAAATTTCCTTCCCCCAATTTAATCAAACACATTGACCCCAATGTGTAGAAAATATACTTATTTCCCCAAACTTATTGCATTAACAGAGCAAACGAAATAAAAGAGTGGAGTAGCATTACCGAAATTGTATTGAAAAATACAATGGAACTAGGTGTTGGAATGTCATAGCTAAACAACCAAAATAAACATTAAGAGAACTAGCTAGTAAAAGATATAATAGTCAAATAAAAATCCAAAGAGAAATAAAAATTCAACACAAAAACAATCAGTGTATGAGAACAAAATAAAATAAGAAAACAAATAAAAATCAAAATCCATCAAGGTTCCGGTGGTGGTGGTGGGGGTGGATGTGGCTGTAAAAGCTGGATAACAGTCTGGAGTTGGCCCTGCAGTGTATCCATGCGAGAGTCGAGGCTCCCGTGCATAATCTCGATGGATTGGAATCTGTCTGCAATCATAGATTCTATCCCGGTAAGGCGTGTGTCAAATATGTCCATTCGAGACATCATCCTCGCAAGGACTTCGTCGTTGGACATGCTTGACGCTCCTTGGAAGGATGGACCAGCGCCGGAAGTACCTGCACCAAAAGAAGAACCAAAAGGAGGCGGATTATCCTCCTCCATGTCAGCACCACCTGCGGCCTCGGTTCCCTCATTCTCAGCACTGTCCTCTCGATCACCTACTACCCGATAAGCATCTCCAACCTTTTCAATCAATTTCATGTGGATCATGACATCGAAATCTAATCTGGTACCGCGCCCTCCTCCTACATTATCATAGATTGGTCTAGCCGGGTTCCAGACTTGTAAATATGTAGCAATGCGGGTCACAAAACACCCCATCATGATAGCCCCTTTATCTGCTCTAGCCACCCTCGCCCATCTTTGGCAAAGCCAATACCCAACATTCAGCAAAACTCTTTTTTCAATCGCCCACAAAAAGTATAATTCATTCAAGCTTAAGACTCCATCACTCTCACTCCTACCAAAAATAGTATTAGACAAGAGTTTGTGTATGTATCTTAGGGCAGGATTCTTTAGTTTGGATGCTTTTGAATACCTAGGATTATAATTAATTTCATCGGTAAAATGTTGCCATGCACTACGGTCATGAAAATCCTTACCTATCTGGATTTGAGCATTTTCCGTGGGGAATCCAAAAATATGGCTAACTTCATTCACAGATAATTCAAAAGTTCTACCAAGAAGCCTAAAGCGAATTTTGCTTGGGGGAGAGGTAGGCAAAAATCGAATGAAAGAGGAATAAGAACTCAAAAATTCTAAAGTTAAAGGCGCATAAACTAGATCCTTCATCTCAAGAAACTATCCCCATCCTATACGCCTAAGTGGTTTTATCACAGCATCTCAAAGACCCACTTGCGTTAAGGCATTTTCATCAATGAATCTATTGGGTAAAATAGATCGAAGGGATAGTTTATTGTACCTTTCTTATTGCTCGGGTGAAGCGATCTCAAATGGAGGAGGAGCAGTTGTTGAAGGAGGTGGGCCCGGTGGAGGAGCAGTGGAGGATCGAGCGATTGGCCGTTTTTTAGCGGCAACCGACGAAGCGGGTCTACTACGCTTGTATCAAGGAGGCATGGTGAAGGAGAATGGTGTGAAAATTTGGTGTGTGTGTGTTTGATTTGAGAGACGGAGGGAGAAAAAGAGAGAAAATTTGGAGAGGAGGGTTTGACGGCTAGGGCGTGCGAGAGAGAAGTGATGGGCGGTTAGGGCATGCGTTTTAAATAGACACGCCATTTAATGCGCACGTCTGGTCGTGGCACGGGCGTGCTCCTTGGCACAACCAGACCGTGCGCGCTATTGTGGCCTTGAGGCGGTTCGTGGCACGGGCGTGCTGTCTGACACGCCTTGGGCGTGCGAGCCTCTATCCTGCAAAAGAAAAATAAAGCGTACCTGGCATGGGTGTGCGAAAGTGCACAGGCGGGGTGTGCTTTCCTCTGACTCTCAATGTTAAATTTCCCTTTGGATTGCACGGGCATACTACTAGGCACGCCTGGGGCATGCTTGCCTCTGACTCTCAAAGAGGTTTTTCTCCATTCATGAAGCACGGGCGTGCCGTGGCGCACGATCCGAGCGTGCTTTTCGCTGCCTCTCAAACCAAAATCTTTTTTTAAGGTACACGGGCGTGTCCTGGTACATGGTCCGGGCATGCTGAGTTGTCTTATTATGGCACGAGCGTGCTTATTGGCACGGCCTGGGCGTGCTGACCTGTGGATTTTAACTTGATCATGAAAAATTTTGACTAAAACAAAAGAACAATCATGGGAAAAAAAATTGGGAAATTTCGCAAAAGAAATAGGAGAAATAAATGGAAGAAAATAAAAAGAAGATAACATGGGTTGTCTCCCACAAGCGCTTTTGTTCAACGTCGTTTAAGCTCGATGCACTCAATCTAGTTCAGGTTAAACGAGACTGATGGTACTCTTGATAGGATCAAAGTTATCATTTTGATAAACTTTCAAACGTTGAGCATTAACTTTGAAACTTCAAGTAGACTTACCATCCACTATTTCGATGGCCCTATGTGGAAAAATTTCCTTGATTGTGAATGGACCAGACCATCTAGAGCGCAGTTTACCAGGAAAGAGACAGAGTCTAGAGTTATAGAGCAATACCTGTTGGCCTACTTTTAGATTCCTCATGATAATATGCTTATCGTGCCATCGTTTGGTGCGATCCTTATATATTTTGGCACTCTCATAAGCATGGAGGCGCATTTCATCCATCATATTCAATTGCAGCAATCGTTTTTGACCAGCTTCTTTTGCATTGAAGTTGAGAAATTGAATTACCCAAAACGCCTTATGCTCTAACTCAACAGGAAGATGACAAGCCTTACCGTAAACCATGTGATATGGAGACATACCGATTGGTGTCTTGAACGCAGTTCTATAAGCCCATAGAGCATCGTCTAGCTTCTTGGACCAGTCCTTCCTTGATTGTCCAATAGTGGTTTCCAGGATCTTTTTGATTTCTCTGTAGGTGACCTCTACTTGTCCACTTGTTTGAGGATGATATGGAGTGCCTACACGATGAGTAACACCATATTTTGCAAGAAGGGAATCTAAATATTTGTTGCAAAAGTGCTTACCTCCGTCTGTGATTATTGCCCTAGGAGTGCCATGACGTGTAAAAATATACTTCTTGATAAAATTCATCACACTTTTGGCATCATTATTTGGAAGAGCAACAGCCTATGCCCACTTTGACACATAATCCACTGCCACTAGAATATATTGGTTTGAGTATGATGGTGGAAAAGGCCCCATGAAGTCCAGACCCCAAACATCGAAAATTTCGACTTCAAGGATGCTATTTAAGGGCATCTCATGTCTCTTCGAAATATTACCTAACCTTTGACAACGATCACAAAGACGAACAAAGTTAAAGGCATCTTTAAATAGGTTAGGCCAATACAAACCGCTTTCCAATATACGTGCTGCTGTCTTGTTTGCTCCAAAGTGTCCTCCACATTCCATTGAATGGCAAAATTTAAGAACACTTTCCATCTCTATTTCCGGTATGCCTCGTCGGAATAGCTGATCACTACAGTATTTGAACAAAAAGGGCTCCTCCCAATAGTAGTATTTGATATCATGGAAGAACTTTTTCTTTTGTTGATAAGAAAAGTTGGGAGGAGGGATTTTGCAAACAAGATAGTTAACTATATCAGCATACCAGGGGGTTTGCATATTTGCCAACAGTAAAAGTTGCTCATGGGGAAAGCTTTCATTGATTTGTAGCTCGGTTGTATTTTCTTCCCCCAATTCTAGCTTGGAAAGTTGGTCAGCCACAAGATTCTCGGTTCCCTTTTTGTCGCGAATTTCCAGATCAAATTCCTGCAATAAAAGCACCCAACGAATTAGTCTCGATTTTGTATCTTTCTTCTCTAGCAAATATTTGATGGCTGAGTGATTTGTGTAAACTATTGTTTTGGCTCCAATTAGATAGGCCCTGAATTTGTCAAAAGCAAAAACAATAGCTAACAATTCTTTTTCAGTAGTTGCATAATTTAATTGAGCATCATTCAATGTGCGACTAGCATAATAGATGACGTGCAACTTCTTCTCCTTTCTTTGCCCAAGAACGGCTCCAATAGCATGATCACTAGCATCACACATAAGTTCAAAAGGAAGAGTCCAATCTAGTGTAGTAATGATAGGTGCTGAGATCAACTCCTTCTTTAACCTGTTAAAAGCATCTAAACACTCTTTGTCAAAATTAAAAGGAACATCTTTAACTAATAAATTACAAAGAGGCTTTGTGATTTTCGAGAAGTCCTTGATGAATCTCCTGTAGAATCCTGCATGACCAAGAAAACTCCTTATTCCTTTCACTGAGTTAGGAGGAGGTAGTTTTTCAATTACCTCGATTTTGGCTTTGTCTACTTCAATCCCCTTTTGAGAGATCTTATGCCCTAAGACAATACGTTCACTAACCATGAAGTGACACTTTTCCCAATTCAAAACAAGGTTAGTGTCTTCACATCTTTGCATTACTAAGGATAAGTTATGAAGACATGCATCGAAAGAAAAACCAAATACAAAGAAGTCATCCATGAATATTTCAATAAATTTCTCTACCATATCAGAAAAGATGGACATCATGCATCTTTGGAAGGTTGCAGGGGCATTGCATAGTCCAAAAGGCATTCTCCTATAGGCAAAAGTGCCATAGGGACAAGTGAAAGTAGTTTTCTCTTGATCTTCAGGAGCAATAGGTATTTGAAAGTATCCTGAATAACCATCTAAGAAACAATAAAAGGGATAACCTGCAAGTCTTTCAAGCATTTGATCAATAAAGGGTAAGGGCAAGTGGTCCTTGCGTGTTGCTTTGTTCAATTTCCTATAATCTATGCACACACGCCAACATGTGACTGTTCTAGTGGGAATTAATTCATTGTTTTCATTAGAGATAACAGTCATACCTCCTTTCTTTGGAACAACTTGGACAGGACTCACCCAACTACTATCGGAAATTGGATAGATAATGCCAGCATCCGGAAGTTTTATGATTTCAGCTTTGACTACTTCCTTTATGTTTGGATTCAATCACCTTTGGTGCTCGATTAAAGGTTTGTAGTCTTCTTCCATCAAGATCTTATGCATGCATATACTCTGGCTTATCCCTTGTAGGTCTGAAATTGACCATCCTAGTGCTTTCTTTTGCTTTCGAAGAACCTGCAACAACCTTTCCTCTTGATCAAGCGTTAAGTGAGAAGAAATAATAATAGGAAAAGAATGATTCTCACCTAAGAATGCATGTTTTAAACGAGGTGGAAGTTGTTTCAGTTCTTGTTTTAGAGGTTCACTTTCTTTCTCATTCATGATGTTTGATTCATTAATGTCATCTTTAGTATGCAAAGTGTTTTCCACATATTCATCAACAACATCAATTCGAAAGCAATCACTATAGTCCATTGGAAGTTTACAGGACTTAAAGACATTAAAAAAAATTTCTTCCTGCCCAACTCTCAAAGTCAATTTACCTTCATAAACATCAATTAATGCTCTTGCAGTTGCAAGAAAAGGCCTCCCAAGAATTAAAGATCCTTCCCTATCTTCATCAATATCAAGAATAACAAAATCAATAGGAAAGATGAATGTACCTACCTTTACAAGCACGTCTTCTACAATTCCTCTAGGATATTTGATCGATCGATCCGCTAATTGTAGAGACATCCTTGTTGGTTTGAGCTCTCCTATGCCTAGCATCTTAAAAACTTCATAAGACATAAGGTTAATGCTAGCACCTAAATCTGCCAAAGCTTTTTCAAAATCAAGATTACCAATATTGCAAGAAATAGAAAAACTTCCTGAATCTTTTAACTTTGGAGGCAGTTTATTTTGAATAATTGCACTGCACTCCTCAGTTAACATTACCGTTCCTTGATCGTCGATTCATCGTTTCTTGTTGAGGATTTCTTTTAGGAATTTCGCATAGCTAGGCATTTGAGCAAGAGCTTCAGCAAAAGGAATATTGATTTGAAGCTTTTTGAATACATCCAGAAACTTGAGGAAGCTCTTGTCATCTTGTGCCTTTTTTAACCTTTGTGGAAAGGGGACAGGTGGAACATAAGGTTTTACTTTTTCTTGTTCTTCTAGGTCAATGATGGGCACCTTTGGCTGCTCTTCCACTTTCTTTTCTTTCTTTGGTGGCTCTTCTAATTGTTTGCCACTTCTCAAGGTGATAGCTTGCACCTGTTCTTTAGGATTCTTTTCAGTATTGCTAGGTAACGTACCTTGAGGTCGAGATGCCATCATGTTTGCAAATTTGTCCTAGCTGAATCTCCAAATTTCTTATCGCAGCCTGCTGGATTTTGTGATTTTCTCTGGTTTCATTCATGAAATCCATGTGTGATTTAGAAAGGGCAGTGAGGAGATCATCATGAGATTTCTTTTCCTGAGGAAGGAAACCTGGGGGTGCATTCAAGGCATTGTTAGGATTCCCATAGGACAGATTAGGATGGTTCCTCAATCTATTATCGTATGAGTTGGAGTATGGGTAATTCTTCCTTCCTTGATTCATCACATAGTTTACTTGCTCCAAGGTTTGTGGGTTCAAAGAGTCTATCATGCATTCTCCAATCCCATGCTGTCCATTGCACCTATCACAAACTTGCATAATAGATTTCACAGGATTAATAGTTAACATGTCCAGTTTTCTTACCATGTTATCTACCTTGGCATTAAGTGCTGTAATGGCGTCTATTTCATAGACTCCTGCAGTTCTCTTCCTTTCGGAATTGTTTTGGTAATGGCTGTTGCTTGCCATCTCCTCATCAATTCATATGCCTCATCAATTTCCTTCTTCTCAAAAGATCCACCTACAGCTGCATCTAAAGTGATTTTAGTACTAGGAGATAATGCATTATAGAAAGTTTGTACCTGTAACCACTTAGGTAAACTGTGATGCGGGCACTTTCTCAATAAGTCCTTGAATCTTTCCCAAGCTTCATACAAGCTTTCCTGATCATGGTGAGCAAATTTCATTATCTCATTGCGCAGTTTTGTGGTCTTTGAAGAGGGAAAGAATTTTGCCAAGAAATTTTGGGCTAATTCTTCCCATGTTGTGAAACTTCCAGCGAGGCATGATTGTAACCAAGATCTCGCCTTGTCCCTAAGAGTGAAAGGAAAAAGTCTCAGTTTAATTGCATCTTCGGAAACACCATTCTGCTTGAAAGTGTCGCAAATTTCTAGGAAATTTGTGATATGGGCATTAGGATCTTCACTAGGCAAACCCCCATATTGGATCGAGGTGGAAAGCATTTGGATAGTTGCGGGTTTGATTTCAAAATTATTAGCTTCCACCCGAGGTCTTGTAATACTCGAGGTTGTCCCATTAAGATTAGGTGTTGTGTAGTCTCGCAAGGTGCGGACCGGATGTTGAAGTGGAGGTCTGTTCATGTTCTCGTTTTCATTCTCCTTGACCATGTCTGCTTGTTGTTCGGGTTTTATTTCACGTGCTCTTCTTACAACGTTGTGCCTACGATAAGTTCTTTCAATTTCTGGATCAAAGACATGAGGTTCAGTCCTTCTTGATCGTCTTTGCATAAACACCTGAAATAGGTCTTAAAAGAAAATTAAATAAAACAAAAAGGAATGTCTAAATTAATAATAGGATAATTTCTATTGATATTGATAACACCAATCCCCAGCAACGGCGCCAAAAACTTGACAGAGATTTTCACAAGTGTACGAAATCGCAACAAGTAATATAGAATGAGTAAAGTATGGTATCCACAGGGATTGTATATCAAGTACCAAAATTATGTTAACCTACTATTATTTAAATGACAATAAGAGAGATTTGTTGTAAGGAAATTAAATTCAAAAATAAAACAGAAAGAAATCAAGCAACAAAGTTTAGGTGAAAAGAAATCAAGGATTTAAACTACTAGGGAATTTGATTTCACTTAATTCTATCCAATTTATTTCATTAGTCTATTAATCAATTTTAATTGTTCAAGTAGGAGAAACAACCCTAAAATCACTAACAAGCTCTCCCGATGTATTGTTAGCTATTCTAATCTAGTCTAATTACCTATCTTCCAATAGTGCAATCAAACATAAATTAAATCATTAAGTTTTGTGATTGTTTTGTGAATTCATAACCTAAGGTCATTAACTTATGAAAACCCCCCTTGAGTCAAACCATATAGCTTCCGCATCAAGTTATTATTCTCAAGTAATTTATTACCTTTTTCATATCAAAAACCCTTCTCCCGATAGTGATTAATGAAATAATTCAATCTAAGGGGAAAACTCTGCCTGGAAGCTTTAAGCTCAATAATAAATTATAACAAGAACAATGAAAAGCAAATCTAATATTATAAATTGGAATCGAATTAAGTTACATCAAATCCCTAGTATAAGAGTTTAGCTAGACATAGTAATTAAATAAAACTCCGTAATACTTGAATCAATCTTCATAATCAGTAATAAACAATGAAAAGAAAAACAAGATTAAGAGTTTAGAGATAAAAACTAGGTAACAGCTTAAGTGGATGGCTTCCTTGAATCTTGGCACGAATCTTGGATGCTTGAAACCTTTGAGAGAGAGAGAACTATGTAGAAAACTACTCAATTTCGAGATATCCATCAATGAAAAGCTCCCCTCTTTATATAAACCTCCTGAAGGTAAATTTGACTCCGTTTAGGAAATAGAATCCTTATTAAGTACAAAATCTTCTTTAGGAGATCATAACTATTTAGGCCTTGGATTTCTTCTTAGTTAGGACTCTTTTCTCTTCCAAAATAGGGCTAGATCTTGTTTAGTACGTTTAGGAAACTATCCGAGGCAGGCCCATGTGAGAAAAGGATTGATTTGCGTTTTTAGTTCACGTTAGTTCTGCCTGAGCAGCACGGGCGTGCCATTGAGCACGGATTGGGCGTGCTTGAGTCTGGAACTATGAATGATTAGGCACGGGCCGTGCTATGCAACGTGCTTCAGAGGAGTCTTTGTGGCACGGCGTGCTAGGCTCTGACTTTCCAAGATAAGTTTCATCCCAGGCGTGCTAAGAAGACACGCCCTAAGGTTCCTTGAGGCACGGGCTTGTCATATAGCACGGGATAGGCGTGCTTGCTCCTGTCTCTCAACTTGATTTTCTTTAGTTTTAGCACGGGTGTGCTAAAGTGCACGGGCTGGGCGTGCTCGAGCCTGAGTATTTTACTTTGTAATGCTCTTTTCTGTGCCAAAACCCTGCAAATTCTTTCAGATCAAGTGGATTATGATTCAAGGAAGCTTTGAACAAAAATTATACCTAAAATGAAGTAAAAATACATTAAAGTGATAAAATTTAATAAAAAATTCTAAATAAAGCTATACTAAAAACACTATAAAAATGATACTTATCAGGGGTGAGCATGATCCTTGTTTATAATGGGTGATTTCGCGAACTAATGTCCACTGTTTGATTACCTGAATTGTCGTGACTTGTTTGATAAGTATGCATTCATACTTGCTTATTCATCCATAGTTAGCTACAGGGCTACTGATTATATAACATGATTATCATACGTATGACTGTGTGGGGTGAGAGGGTTATCGAACCCTACTCATTGAGTTTGGTGCTCACCCTTGCCTCCTTATTTTTCCAAATAATAGAAGGAAAGAAGAATCGTATGAATCCTACTGAGTTGAGATGCAGATAAAGGAAAATAATAATAGTCATATTAAGCATGTATATGCAAAAAAAGAAAATTGTAATTTATAGAGTTCCACAATTGTATTCGAAATGGGTTGTAATTGAATAATATGGATTTATGTATGAATTACATAAATTGTATTTTCAATACGTTTGTGGAGTATCAGATTGGGCTTTGATTATGAAACTATGATTATTGGGCCTAAGGCCACGGTTGTGAAGAGAATGAGCTTAATTGATTCAGGCTTACTACGGGCCCAGAAGGCGTTAAACCCACCCAGGCCCTAGTGCCGGTCCGCCATTGAAAATGGCTCATGACATGAAATGTGTAAAATATTTTCCAAACTTTTAAGTTTAAGTATACAATAATTCGTTTAGAAAATTTAGGATGCCATAGATTTAAAGTTGGAAAGTTTAAAGGTTGAAAAAGTAAATTTATGGATTCAGATTATAAGAAATTAATATTAAAATATTAATTATAATTGAGTGATCGGATAGAAGTTGCTTCCAATTTCTTTTCGACCAGTTCAACATAAAAAATTATTTGGCCTCTATATTCCAAAGTCAAGTCACCTAAATATTTCCAATTTCTTTTGGATCAGTTCAACATAAAAAAATTATTTGGCCTCTATATTCCAAAGTAAAGTCATCTAAATAATTTTCTATATATAAGCTATGAAAGTTCAATATAGATTCTTAGTTTCAAATTTCATATATATATATATATAATTTCTTTTGAATTTCATTAAAAACTTCAAATCAATACAAATAATACAGGGAGGACATTAGCCCTCGCCTAAAGACTAGACATAGAACAAAATAATTATAACTAAAATAGTTATTGTTCGCTGATCTAATAAGAAATCTCAATGAAAATTGGAAGGTGAACTTAAAAAAATTAATAAATCTTCAAAGTGGTTGGCTAGATAAACTTCCTGAATGTTCTATATATAGCCTAATTATCCATGAACTGGTTGCTTTCTAATGAACATATAGGATTTGAACTACTAAATTCAATGGATGAACATGCGACACTACCAGGTTCCAAAAGGCAAATATCATCATGTGTTTAAAAATTTCTCCACAAATTCCACATTTGTCCAAATAAACAAAACAAATGTAAAAAACGAAATAAATATTCCACATAAAGTGGAGAGATCATAAACTCCATGCTAGATGGAAATAAACCACAAAAAATAGCAGAAACATAAAAAATATATATTTATGTTAAATAGACATAGATTTGTAATTTATTTAACTAAAACATAAAAATTTGCAATAAAATCGGAAATAATAGGGAGGGGTTATCACAAGAGATATAAATCAGCGCCTCCCCATATCTACATGCTTGGTTTCTATGTTTGAATGGAGAAAATGAAAGAAAATTTGAATGGAGAAATTGAGAGCATGCAGCTAAACCTATGCATGTTCCTTGTAACCTCTAGGTTTTCATATATACATCAATTAGGTTTATGTCTTGTCAGTGATAATTTAAGTTTCAAATTTTCATTAGAAGACATAATAGGAACTTAGTCAAGTCATCTAAATAATATAAATTCTTAATTTCAGACGACGCATATATGTGTAGCTTTCATTCTTATAATAATTTCATCTATATATGTATATATAATTAAGTGGTGATAAATGATCTAAATTAAACTTGGCACAACTTTCACTCTAGCAGATTAAAATATTTAAAATGCCTTTGGTAGAAAATTAAAATATTTGTGAAACTCACTTTGACTTTAAGTTAAGTTAACCCAAATTACTCAAACCATGAAAATATACCATTTTAAATTATTTTGAATACTATATACTGGCACTATGAGTTTTATGGACTTAGGATCTAATTTTTTTAAATATATTTTTTATTTATTGGCCGAAAAACTGTTTTTATTTTTCCATAGTTAATTAAAAGGCAACCAGAAAGAAAATTGCGTTTCCATCAACAAACATTGATTTTCCATCGGTTTGTAGATTGAAAAAAAAGACATTACAAGTCAAGTCAAGTGATTTACAGAATTTAATAATTTTTTACCACGCAAGACTTAATTAAATATCAAATAAACAAAAGAAGAGTTCTAACTAGAATAGGAAGTAATCTGCAGTAAGTGAAAGGGCCATGATAGTCATAATTCATAACGATAAGATAGCCCTATTATAGTCAAGCCAGCCACCCATTAGTCTAGCAACGTGGCTTTCACTTATATTACATATTATATTAATTTCCATGTCAAAGTCATTCTTGGTTACATTACACTCATTCTTGGACTTCTTGGTCAATTGAGAAAATTTTGAATTATACTCATTTTGGACCTCACAATACATAATATCTTCGCTAGCTATAAATAAGCTTGAGAGGTTTTAATGAAAATAACACCATAAGGACATAAGGAAATGGAGTTGAAGTGGTTACTGATATGTTTGATCCTTTGGTTTCAAGTCATCGGAAATAATGGTTGCTTTGAAGAAGAGAGATTAGCTCTCTTATAATTCAAAGCGTCTCTTGAATCCAATGAGTATGGTTCCAAGTTTCCAATTCTCCCTTCATGGATTGATGAACCAGAAAATAACTGTTGCGAATGAGAGAGAGTCTCTTGCAATTCTACTGCAGCTCATGTCATTCATCTCTCTCTCGACAATATATGGAACTACGATGAAATGGAATACTATGATGATGAAAACATTTATGATCTAAAAGTGTCCATTTTCCAGCATGTTAAGGAGCTTAGAAGCCTCAACTTATCCTACAATAATTTCTGTGGTTTTGTTGAGAAAGAAGGTATCCTACTCCTTTACCTTAATTCTCCATATCTAAAAGTTATAGTTTTTTCTTTTTTCATACATGAATTAAAGAGCTATTAATTGCAACTTGGAATATAAATATATGTATTTTTATATATTTAATTCGTTTAAAAAATGTTAAGTTACCATGCCAAATTAGCTTTAAAAATAAAAACAAAGCATTTTGTTGAATAATATTAAAGTTTTTGAATTGTTAGATTAGATATTCAATTCGAATACCATAATTAAACAAGTAAAATTAAATATTTATATTTTTAAATTATTATTCATTGATTTTGTTGGCTAATTACTCAAAAATCACAATTGCAGGTTTGGAAAAATTATCAAATTTGAAGAAATTAAAGGTTTTAGACCTTAGCTACAATTGGTTTAACATAAGCATATTATCATGGGTAACTCCTATGACATCGATTAAGATTTTGAATCTGAGTTCAAATTACATGGAAGGTTCCTTCCCTTGTCCAGGTATGCTTTCATTTTTAATATCCATTATTTTTGTTCACAATAATTTTTTTCTCTTTTACTAAAATTTTAATTTATTTCTCCATTGCATGGTTTAGAGCTAACTAAATTGCAAAACTTGGAAGTATTGGATCTAAGTTATAATATATTCAATGGCACCCTACCAATGCAAGGTAAATATAAGCTAATCCTTCTGCTTATTAGCTTATTATCATATGATTTGACTTTTGAAAATAACAATCAACCAGTCATTGAGTTTGCACGAGAGATTTGATATTCGTTATATTATTCAAGTGTTAAATTTTGGGCTTCATTAAAAAAAATTTGAAGAGTTCACACAATTCTTTAATCTACCTTGTAATTTGACTATTATCACAACTAATATTTTTGAAAATTTTATACCATATATTTTAAATGCAATAAATATTAACAAACATCATATATAAAATCATATAAATTCAATTGAAAGTTGTAAAAATTATAATATATATAATTGTGGGCCAAAATATGTTAGCTAGAAGTTAGCTAGAAGATTCAAATTGTGAATTTGTTCCTCAACTCAAAATGAAGAGAAAAAGAAATAGTTCGATAAAGAGAGATCAAAAGTGAGAGGTGGGATGAAAGTGCAAGAACACCCAATCGAATTTTTATTGTCTGCAGTTGATTAAAATAAGCCTCCTCTAACTCTTTTCAGGTTTTATTTTTATCTAAGATTCAACAAAAAAGTGAGATTTCAAATTGTTAGAAGAGAAAAGAATCTTAAAATTATCATTTTTTATTTCTGTAACCGTCCCATTATATTTAAACTATAACAAAAACTAAAACTTTAAAATCCTCAAAAAAAACTTCGACCCTCAATATCATCATCAATTCCAAGAAATTATAGGTAGAAAAACTAAATCTTCATGAAATTGGTTCCTTTAATGATGAACATGAGACGAAGGAGATCCACTAAGATATAAAAATAGGTTTTGCAATTTTCTTTAATGGGGGAAAAAGGAAAGTGACAACGACATTTTCTTCTTTCTTTTCTTTTCTTTTAACAGGATAAGAAAATCATCAAATAATTTATAATGACATTCATTTTCTACATTTGTAACCTAGAAAAACATATAAAAACTTCAGGAGCTTTTTCTTAGGTATGTATTTGAAAGTAAAATACAAGGAGTGTATGTTCTAATTAATTTATTTAAATATCGATTGAATAAATATTTATGGCACTAGATATATTATAAATAAATTACAAATTTACTCATATACAATTTTTTTTTCAGATTTAGATCCACCCATTTATTATATATTTTACTATTATAATAAGAGTTATTAATCATAGTAGTTAATTCTACCACTATAACATATCCCTTTATTTTTAGAAATTTTTTAAATATAAATAATTAGTTGATGTGGTGTATTGATAATTTGAACTTATTTTCGCGTTGATTGTTGGAGTAAGTTTCTCAATTAAGAGATAATTTAAATAAACGAATAAACCGAAGATAAATAAATAACATTTGATAAGGGTGAATGCTTCAAGACTCCACTGTTTAGTACCATGTCGCTTATTTGCCTAAGATTCATTCATTTTGCTTAGATGCTTAACATAATTGGAATATATATATTTGATTCTCCCAATAAAAATTATTTAATTACTTTCTTAATTTTAATTGTGGGTCCCGTTTATGTATGGCACAACCCAAGAGGGGGTGAATTGGGTTTTCTAAAAATTTAACTTTCAAAAACAAAAATCAGAATTCTATTGTAGCGAAATTAAAAAGCATTTGTGAGAGTTAGTTATCAAGTTTAGAACTTCCTCACAAAGCTTATTGCAAGAAAGCATTTGTGAGAGTTAGTTATCAAGTTTAGAACTTCCTCACAAAGCTTATTGCAAGATTAGAAACACTCTGTGAAGAACAATTATTGCATTTAGAACTGCTTAACAAAGCTTAAACAATTTTAGAATAACTCTGTGAAGGACAGTTATTGCATTTAGAACTCATACACAAAGCTTAAGCAAGTTTAGAAAGACTTTGTGAAGAACAGCTATTGCGATTAGAACAGCTTCACTAAGCTTAACAAATTTCAAAAAGACTCTGTGAAGAACAGCTATTGCAATTAGAACAGCTTCACAAAGCTTCAGCAGTTTTAGAAAGACTCTGTGAAAAACAGCTATTGCGATTAGAACAGCTCCACAAAGCTTATTGTTATTTTAAAAAGATTCTGTGAAAAAAAGTTATAGCATTTTAAAACTGGTTCACAAACCTTTAAACAAGATTATAAAAACTGATTATTACATATATTGTGATTTATACTGAATATCGAAAGGCAGATTGGAACTTGGTATAATCACAATACAGAAATCCTGTAACATCCCTTCCCGGTCCACCCGTAAACCCGAATAAACCGAGTCGAGATGCTACAAACTGGTTCACTTATATCCTGTTATGCTGATATCATAATGTACATTGAAAATACTATCATGCTGATGCTGTTGACATTCATAATGTATATAATATTTACAAGACAATATACTGGTTTACAAAATGAAATGGGCCCAACTGTGTGCCCTGTACATGCCATAAAAAGGATAGACAAAAGATACACATCCAAATGAGTAGCTACCCTGAAGACCGAGTCTTCTACAGATGAACTGCAGCAGTTGTAAACTGACTCTCTACGGTCCAGTCTCAAAACCTACGAGTTAAACAGGTAACTCGCTGAGCAAATAAAGCTCAGTGGATATCTCAACATAAAAAGAAACAATTAAGCACATACATATATAGAAATAAGCATGTAAACACATATGGATAAGTAAGCATGTAAGCACACATATCATGATACTTTCATTTTACCGTGATGATCTTTCTTACTGTTTATAATACTGTATGATTCATGCAATGTTATGTCAAGATATCTGTATGGCTCCATAAGGTTATAGTGAAACCGAAGTGATAAGAAAAACTGTATGAAACTGGATGAATACTGTATGCTTGGCTGCTATGGCCCATATATAATCATATCCACTCAACGGCCTGTAGCCGGAGTAGCAAACTGTATGGAGTGCAGATCTGCTATCCTATGTCGCGACATAGCCTTATCGACATGGTTTCTACCTAACCTCAATGGAGCATAATGTTGGTATGTCAATAGTATAACACAACATCATATTATTAGTTCATAACTTCATAAATCATAATGTTTATTTGATTTCACATCATTTGCATGCTTGCATGTTGTTTTGATACATGTTCTAATGTTGTCTTTTTGTTTTAAAATGATTGGAGGCATACAAGTTGAGCAAAGGAATCCAATGGCATAGAAAATGAAGTCCAAAAATGCATGAAAACACAAGTCGCGAGCGCGAGATGCAAAAATGAGAGGCAGTGAGTTATCGGGCACAAGTCACGAGCGCGTAGTGCAAAGTCCCGAGCGCGAGATGTGCAAAATGAGAGACAGAGAGTTTCAAGCACAAGTCGCAAGCGTGCAGTGCAAAGTCGCGAGCGCGCGACGTGTTCCAGCCTGCGCAGTGCAAAGTCGCGAGCGCGCGACGTGTTTCCAGCCTGCGCAGTCTGCACTCTTTTGGTCATATCTCTCAATATACAACTCCGATTTGGGTGATTCAAAAGCCCATGTAAAGCTAACACATAGAGGAATAAATAACTCTTCTATGAAACTTCCTAATTCCATCATTAAATGGGGTCAAAATCAAGATGAAGTCACTGGTTCTTTTCCAGAACAACCTGTTTCAACATAAACTCACTATTTACTTCATATATTCAATACCTCCCCTGTTTTCTCATCATTACCAGTCCTCCCACTCAACATGAAGCAATAGATTGTCTCATTATCAACACACCACACAAATTCTCATGCAAAGAAAATGGTAAATGAAAAGAGATATCAAACCTCCACTCCAAAAAGCTTGAGCTCTTCTTTAGCTTCTTTTTTCTACAATCTTTGAACTCCCTTCTCCTATACACATCAGAATTCTTATAACTTATCTACAATATAACTCAATTAGAGTAAAACTTCAAGAAATTCTACTTACTTGGAGAAAATTGAGGTTGCCTTAAACTACCATGACAATGGATGGAGAAATAAAGGAAAGGAAGGAGATGAAGAAGATGAAGATAAGGATGAAAATGGGAAAGTGAAATGATTATCACGGGTAGGCCATTAAAATCAAGATAAATGATGGAAACTTACTAAATGATACCTCAATTGTCAACAGGTTTCAACTTAATACCCAAGCTTGATCTTTTAGTGCAAGGAAATCCTAACTCTTATACTTTGATCTTTTTCTCTCAATCAAGAAAGTCCACTTATAATCCCATTCTACCCCAACCGGGTTTGGATCAACTCGACTCAACTCGACTCGATACAAAGACTCGACTCGGTAGGATGTCACAAATCCAAAGTTCTAATGTTCCACAGAGATAAAGCTTATTCACGTTTAGAATCAGAAACTCATTAACCATTTTGCATTTTAGAACAGATTAACAGTTGTGTAAATAGAACATAATCAAGCAGAATTTCAGAAAATAAAAAAGATAAACTCAGAGATTTATAGTGGTTCGGCACTAACTAGCCTACATCCACTCCCCAAGACTCATCTTGAGATCCTCCACTATGTTATCTCTTTTCAAGGGTAAGAGACAAACCAACAATACAAGGAAATAGATCAACACCTGGATCTAACTTTTATCCCACTAGATTTTTCAAAGGTTGTAGTCAACCTCAACCCTTTCTGTTTTTGTGGAGAATAGAAACTCAAATCAAGACATTAGAATCTCATATAAGGAGAAGGTCGCTTGATAACCTATACCACCATAGCTTTTCACCTAAGCTATTACACAAAAATTTTTAAATTAAAGAGCCTGTCTATAACAGATTACAGAATCTATATAGACAGAGAGAAATGCAAATATAAGCACAGGAAGAACAGAAAACGGATTTTGAAAACATATTTAAAGATCAGAACTGTTTGTTGGCTCAAGGGTCAATTTCTAATCTCGGAATTTTGATGATTAAAACAAAACAAATAAATTTAAATTATATTATTTGTGCTAATATTATTTTATGTAGAATTCTTATGGAAAGAAAAACGAACAAGGCAAGTCCTACATTGTGTGTGAAGATATCCGAAGACCCTAGTGGTTAGGCATTTAGGATACTTTGTAGGATAGAGAGAAAATTCATCTATAAGCACAAAAACTAATCTTTCTCTCATCAAAAATATTTTTCGGAAATTAGTTTCTTCAAAAATAATTCTTTCGTCAAAAATTTGTTTTCGAAAATATTCTTTAAAACATCAAAATGATTTAATTACCTAAAATTAAAAAGATTATGTCTCTAACGATTTTGGTAATAAATCATAAGCTTTCTTTTTCGGAAATTATCTTTGAAGATCTAAAGATTTTTAATTTATTCTCTTACCTAAAACGAAGGAAGATTTCATTTTTCGTTTTTAGTAAGTAGTATTTTAGTCGAAAAATACTTTCCAAATAAAACGATTTCGCAAATCTTTATGTTTCGAAAAATACTTTTCTTACCAAGAGTATTAAACAAATTTTTGGTAATTAAGATTTTCGTATCTTCTAAATAAGGAAAGAAAATATTCTGATTTCAAAATAAAATATCCTCTTTCCAAAAGCGAGAGTCACATATCTCTCTATAAAAAGGAGCTTTCATGCTTTGAGCTAAATGGAAGAAAGAGTTTTCGTTTTAAGAGTATTCACCTATTGATCACATCTTTTATCTCTCAAAACTTACTCTCTACCCCCATTTTTCTTTTCATCTTTACACTTCACGTTTTTATCTTTAAAGAGAAAAGAATTTTTATAACTACTTTTGAAAAACGGTTCTGTGTTCTAAACTATTTTCTAATCTGATAAACTGTTTTTCCTGTGCTTATGTTCGCATTTCTTTATGTCTATTTAGATTCTGTAATCTTTAGTATACAGGTTTTTATTTGATAAACATTTGTGTAATAGCTTAGGTGAAAAGCTATTGTGAAAGAGGTTATCAAGCAACCTTCTCCGTGAGAGAGATTCTAATGTCTTGAATTGAGTTTCTGTACTCTGCCAAAAACAGAAAGGGTTGAGGTTAACTAGAACCTTCGGAAAATCTAGTGGGATAAAGGGTAGATCTAGGTGTTGATCTATTGCCTTGTACTGTTGGTTTGTCTCTTACCCTTGAAAAGAGATAACATAGTTGAGGATCTCAAGATGAGTCTTGGGGAGTGGATGTAGGCGAGTTAGTGCCGAACCACTATAAATCACTGTGTTAATCTTTTTAATTTCTGAAGTTTTGCTTGATACTGCTTTACCTACACTTCTATTTATATTTTTAGAAATGCTAAAGTTGTTAATGATTCTGATGTTCTAAAACTGGAATAAGTCTTATCTTCTCTGAATATTAGAACTCTGGAATTCTGATAAGTGAATATACCAAGTTCTAAACTATTCTTCTATTTACAGTATATTTCACTATTTGGGTTTCTAATCAGTTTTCTAAATTTGATTAAAGCTTTGTGAAGCAGTTCTAATTTCAATAACTGTCTCTCACACAGTCTTATATGATTTTCTAAACTTTATAAGGAAGTTCTAATTACAATAGCTTTCCGTCATAAAGCAGTTCTGATATTGAATAAGACATTGTGAAGCAGTTCTAATTAATAGCTGCACTTTGCATAGTCTTTCTATTTTTCATGAATAGAACATTGTGAGGAAGTTCTAATCCATAACTTTTTCTCACAAGTTCTTTACTTTTCCGCTGCACTTAGAATTCTGTATTTTGTTTTAAAATCTAAAATTATTTTTTGAAAACCCAATTCAACCCCCTCTTGGGTTGTGCCATACATATACAGGACCCATAATCTGGTATCAGAGCATTGGCTCTTAACTTACCGAAGCTTAACCGCTTAAGAGATAAGATCCCATGGCAGCCTCACTTCCTCTTACTTCATTAGAAGGTCAATTTGTTTCTAGACCTCCTTTGTTCAATGGTTCTAATTACTCTTATTGGAAAACTAGAATGGAAAACTTCATGAAATCAATTGATATAAACTGCTGGAGGAATGTTATCATTGGTCCTCGTATTCCCATGAAAGTTGTAGGAGATGAGATTGTTAGAAAAACAGAAGAAGAATATACAGATGCTGATTGGAACGATATTGCTATAAATGCAAAAGCTATCAATATTCTTCATTGTGCTTTAGATGCAACAGAATACAACAAAGTGTCTGGATGTAAATCGGCAACAAAAGTATGGGAAATACTTAAAGTCACCTATGAGGGTATAGATAAAGTAAAGGAATCCAGAATAAATATCCTTTGGAGAGAATATGAAATGTTTAGTATGAAAGAAGGAGAAACTATTGCAGAGTTAAATTCTAGATTTACTAATATAGTTAATCCTTTGAGAACTCTCGATAAGGAAATTTCATAAGATGAGCTTGTTAAGAAAATCCTTAGAATTCTACCTAAAAAATGGGATTCTATAGGAACTGTCATGAAGTACAAAGAGACTCCCGTCACTTATGATTGCCTTATAGGAGCTCTTGTTTCAGAAGAAATGAAATCTTCTTTGACCATAGAAGATAAGAAAAAGAAAGTACTGGCTTTGAGAGTAGACTCTAGTGAAGAAAGCTCTTCTGATCTTGATAGTGATGATTTAGCACTAGTTGCTAAAAGATTTAAAAAGTTCTATAGAAAGAGTGGAAGGCCATAGAAAAAGTTTAACAAAAAGAACTTTCCACCCAAAAATAGTAACTTACCTAAGAAAGAACCTTCTGAAGTGGTTTGTTATGAATGCAACAAACTTGGACATATCAAGCCTAATTGTCCTAAATTGAAAAAGAAGTCAACGAAAGAGAAGCTAAAGCAGGCTTTTGTAGCTACTTGGAGTGATTCAAATGATTCTAATTCTGGAAGCCATAGTGATCAAGAAGAAATTGCTAATATCTGTCTAATGGCTACTATCGATTCTGACTCCAAAGAGATCAGTACTCTGACTTCAACACAGAAAGCTAAAATGAACGAAACAAATGCAATGGTCCAGAAGAATGAAGAAAGCACTGTAAGTATTTCTGAACCTGAATCAGAAAATGATCTTCTAAATACTTACAATAATCTTTGCAATGAGTTTGAAAAGCTTGTTAGAAAGCATAAACTTCTACAGAAAGATTTCAGAAAATTAAAATCTGAAAGTAATCATTTAAAAGATGCTTTTTATCAAGAAGTTACATGCAAAGATCTCATCACAGAAATCAAGGATCTTAAAATTTGTAATAATCAATTTTCTGAAAATCAAACACATCTTGAAGAAAAATGTAAAAATCTGAATTCTGAAAATGAATCTTTGAAAACTGAGATTAGAATTCTAAAATCAATTTTAGAATATCAAAGTTTCAACAGAAAGAAAAATCATAGTAAGCTAAATGCACCTATTACCACTAACCCTCCAGGACCCAATATGAGCTAGGTACCTAAATCTGCTTGATCTTTTCAAGTGTGCCTAAGGAGCGAGCTGAAAACAGAGATGTGGTACATGGACAGTGCTTGCTCTAGGCATATGACTGGTGATAGAAAGAAGTTCACCAGATTAGAAAAGAAAAAGGGAGGTACAGTAAGCTTTGGAGACAAAACAAAAGGTAAAATCGTTGGTATTGGTGTGGTAGGTTCTAATCCTTCAATAGAAGATTTATGCTTAGTAGAAGGATTACATTATAACTTGTTAAGTGTTAGTCAGATTTGTGATAAAAATAGAAGAGTGATCTTTGAACCTTCTCATTGTGAAGTTCAGAACATGCATGATAATAAAACCTTATTTGTTGGAAAAAGGTTTGGAAATATATACCTAGTAGATCTCTCTGATATGCATAACGAGGATATATGTCTAGTTTCTGTTGATAATTCTAGTTGGTTATGGCATAGAAGACTTGGACATGCAAGCATGCACCTTATTTCTAAACTGTCTAAGAAAGATTTGGTTCGAGGTTTGCCAAAGTTGAAATTTGAAAAAGATCACATTTGTGATGCTTGTCAAATCAGCAAACAAACCAGAACATCTTTTAAATCCAAGGGCATGGTTTCTGCTTCTAGACCTTTAGAATTACTACACCTTGATTTATTTGGTCCAATTACTCCTTCTAGTCTTGGAGGAAAATTTTATGCTTTTGTTATTGTAGATGATTACTCTAGATTCACCTTGACACTCTTCCTTAGAAATAAGGATGAGTCATATGACATGTTTGTTCATCTTTGCAAGAGAATACAAATTGATAAAGGATACAACATCACGGTAATTAGAAGTGATCATGGAGGAGAATTTGAAAATCAGAAATTCGATGCTTTTTGCAACGAGTCAGGAATCTTCCATAACTTCTCAGCACCTAGAACACCTCAACAAAATGGAGTAGTGGAACGCAAGAACAGAACACTTCAAGAAATGGCCAGAACCATGCTAAGTGATTCTAAACTACCAAAGTATTTCTGGTCAGAAGCAGTTAACACTGCCTGTTATATTCTAAACAGGGCTTTGGTAAGATCTAAACTTAAAAAGACTCCATATGAGCTATACAAAGGTAGAAAACCAAATATTGGTTATTTTCACATTTTTGGGTGCAAATGCTTTATTCTAGATAACAAGAAAAATCATCTTGCTAAATTTGATGCTAAATCTTATGAAGGTATTTTTCTAGGATATTCTAGTAATAGTAAAGCATATAGAGTATTTAATGAAAAGACCCTAGTTGTAGATTCATGTTGTGTTTGATGAATCTGACTCTACATCTAGAACATTAGAAAGTGATGATGTTGTAGATTCTAATCATGAAAAGCAGAATGAACAATCAGAACAACTAGAACAGCCAGAAAGTGAGCAGAACACTGATAATCAAGCAGAACCAGAAATAGAACATGAAGATCAGAATGTAGTTGAAAGTCAAATGCCAGAAACAGAAAATGAAGATTCTCAATTACCAAAAGAATGGCGATTTCATAAGTATCATCCTCAAGAAGACATTATGGATAATCCCTCAGAAAGGATGATGACTAGAGCTCAACTTAAAATATATTTTGGTAATGTTGCTTTCGTTTCTCAATTAGAACCTAAAAATTTAGAAGATGCTCAAAATGATGAAAGTTGGATTCTTGCTATGCAAGAAGAGCTAAATCAATTTGAGATAAACCAAGTTTGGAAACTTGTTTCTAGACCTAAAAATCATTCTGTTATTGGAACAAAATGGGTGTTTAGAAATAAGCTTGATGAATAAGGTAACGTTGTGAGAAACAAAGCAAGATTAGTGGCTCAAGGGTACAACCAAGAGGAAGGCATCGATTTTGATGAGACCTTGCCCCGGTTGCTAGACTTGAGGCCATTAGAATACTTTGTGCATTTGCATGTTTTAAAAATTTCATGTTGTATCAAATGGATGTGAAAAGTGCTTTTCTAAATGGTTTTCTAAATGAAGAAGTGTATGTAGAACAACCTCCTGGTTTTGATATTTTTGATAAACCTAATCATGTTTACAAACTTACTAAAGCTCTTTATGGTTTGAAGCAAGCTCCTAGAGCTTGGTATGAAAGATTGAGTAAGTTTCTATTGGAAAATGGTTTTTCAAGAGGAAAGGTTGATACAACACTATTTATCAAAAATAAAGCACATGACATTCTAGTTGTGCAAATTTATGTTGATGACATAATCTTTGGATCTACTAATATCTTCTTTGTAAGGAATTTTCTAAGATTATGCAGGGTGAGTTCGAAATGAGTATGATGGGAGAATTAAACTTCTTCCTTGGACTTCAAATCAAATAATGTGAAAATGGAATTTTCATTAATCAAGAAAAGTACACTAGAGAATTGTTGAAACGATTCAAAATGGAAAATGCCAAGGTATGTAGTACACCAATGAGTCCATCCTCAAAATTAGAAAAAGACGAAAAAGGTAAGGATGTGGATATCAAGCTGTTTAGAAGTATGATTGGTTCTTTACTATATCTAACGGCAAGCAGACCAGACATACACTTTAGTGTTTGTTTATGTGCTAGATTTCAATCGTGTCCTAAAGAGTCTCACTTAACTGTTGTAAAAAGAATATTAAGATATCTTTGTGGAACTTCTAATCTGGGTCTATGGCATTCTAAAGATGATACATTTGATCTTGTTGGGTATAGTGATTCTGATTTTGCAGGAAGTAGAATAGATAGAAAAAGCACGTCTGGAACGTGTCAATTTCTGGGTAGCGCCCTTGTATCATGGTTTAGCAAGAAACAGACATATGTTGCTCTTTCTACTGCAGAAGCAGAATATATTGCTGCTGGAAGTTGTGTTGCACAAGTTCTATAGATCAAACAACAATTGGCAGACTATGGACTAAAATTAGAAACGGTGCCAATCAAGTGTGACAACATAAGCGCCATCAACTTATCTAAAAATCCAATTCAGCATTCTAGAACCAAGCACATAGAACTCAGACATCACTTCATACGTGATCATGTACAAAAAGATGACATAGTAATTGAGTTCATTCCTACAGAAAAGCAATTGGTAGATATCTTTACTAAACCCCTGAATGAAAGTCAATTATGCTCAATTAGAAGAGAACTTGGTATGTTAGATCTAAACTCGTAACTTTAGAACTCTATAAGTATGTTCTAAACTGCTTTCTATATTCGAAAATGAAAGACTTGCTATGTTCTAATTACTTGTTCTGTGTGAAAAACGTTTTTGTCTAAAGAGAAACACATATTGCTCTGATATGACTTTCTAATGTCACTATCAGAATCTTGCTTTAGACCAAATCCAAAAATAGTTAATTTATTGTGTGTGTTTGTTTTATTATGTTTCGTATCCTTAGTGCTTTGGCGATTTTATTGTTTTTTTTTTATTATTATTTTATTTCTTTTATTCTATTTATCGTTTTGAATTTCTTTAAAAAACTATTCTTTTCGATTTCTTCCGCCACTTAAGTGTTCTTGTCTCTCTATTAACTGCTTCATGTTCTTTCTATTGCTCTCTTGCTAGCAAAACCCTAAGCAGTTCTGTGTTTCAAAAATCTCAACAATGGCCGAATCTAGTTCCACCTCCTCATCCAATTCCTTAACTGAGCAAGAACTTCAACTCCTAAAAAGGCTTTCAAAGAAATATGAGCAAAAGGACAGAAAAAGCTAGAAAAGGAACCAAAGGAAGGAAAAATCGAAACGGCTACTTCAAAGAAACAAGTAGCTAGGGCATGCGACAAAGGTAAATCTATCCTCTCACCATATCCTCTCATGCGTTCGTATGTCATTGATTGGTGTGAACCCCTCCCCAAATGTCAAAAGCATACAAATGCATGTGACTAAGGAAGAAATGCACGTGATGTGTGAGTCGCCACCTTGTTTAATTATTTTAGGGTAAACTAGGAAAAAACCCTAAGTGACTCCGATTTTAATTAACCTAAATGCTAGATTAATTAACCAAATGTTTAAAGCATGGCCTGCGAACCCGAGATGGATCCCGAGACTATGTCATGCTGATGAACTAACCATGAATGAATGCTTGAATGCTTTGCAAGGTAATTGGACCAAAGAAAATTTTTATGATGATTTTGACTTGCCGCTCGGGGTTAAATCCCAAACGTGCCTACGTACTTCCGTTTGAATGGAAGATCAAAGTCGACGTAGTTCGATAGGCCTTCTTTGAAGGGCTTTGAATGAGTATGCTTCATGCATGAGTGTGTGTATGCTTTGTGCATTTTGTTTAGGCATTCTGCCAAAGAATTGTTTGATTTATGGCTTTTATCCAAAAAGAGTGATTTAGGCAATTTGATTGCCAAAATGATTGATTTTAGGCGATTGTCGCCAAAATGATTGATTTTAAGGCTTTTAGCCAAAAAGAGTGATTTAGGCAATTTGATTGCCAAAATGATTGATTTTAGGCGATTGTCGCCAAAATGATTGACTTAAGGCAATTTATTTGTCAAAAGCAATTGTTTGAAGGCTTTTAGCCAGAATGTGTTGATTTGAAGACTTTTAGTCAAAAGTGGGTTGATTTAGGCAAATTGTTGCCAAAAATTGATTATTCTTACTTATAGGCAATTTGTTTGCCTAAAGTAATTAAATGAACTGCAATGTAGGCAATTTAATGCCAAAAGAACGTGATTAATTAAGGCCTTTTAGTCACAATTATTGATGAATTGGACTTAAGCCGAAAATTGTTCGAAATAAAGGCAATCATACCATAGCCATTGATAGACAAGATATTTTAAGCCAATATTGTCGGATTTAAGCTTTACTACCACGATTATTAATTAACCGGGCATTCAGCTTAATCATATTTTAATTGAGGCAATTTACTTGCCTATATGATGATACGAATGCATTTATACAGTTGTAGAATTATTAGGAGTAGAATAGAAGCATGCATTAAGTGCTAAAATTAAATAGGCAGAGTTTAGTTCATGTACCTGATTTAATCGACGGCCGCTTCTTAACTCCAGGTTAAGCTCCTCGTTAAGGGAATTTTGATTAATTTAATTTTAGTGGCCAAATATCACAAGAGAGCAATAAAAGTAAAATTAAAAAAAATGCAAGAAAGCAGTAAAGAATCGCAAAGAGCGTAGGGGAGAAGGAGCGTCCGTCAACACAGACTGAGTGCCGAAAACGGAGTGCCGAGGCCACTATTTATAGGCAAAAACAGACTGTTTCGGCGGCCGGGCTCGGCGGCTGGGCTCGGCCGCCGATGGCCGGTGGTCTCGCTATCTTTTTGCTCCGGAGGCCTTTCCGGGCGCTCCGGACCTCCGAAAAAAATTCCGGGCCCAGATCCGTGATCCTTGCGACGTCCCGGACGTTTCAAGTACCATATTGGCATACTTTCGGTAAACTTCCAAAATGGCCTCCGGTCCGGCCGGACTGTTTGCAGTCCGGGAAAACTAGCTTTTTGAGCCTCAAAATTTGAGTATTCACAGTTGCCCCCCACTGGCTATCATAAAAAAAATGATTTATAAGAGCCAGTGGCTGTCTGAAGGAGCAAATTTTAAGGATGGGCAGAGGAGGAAACCCTGCCGTTGGTTTTTTTCTTTGAAATGAAATGATCAAATGCATGGATTTATGTTTGCAACTTAAAGATGTTTTTGCCTCTTTGAGGACTTAAAAAGAAATTTTGCCTCTTAGAGGACTTGAAAAGATGTTTTCCCCTTAATGAGGGCTTGAAAAGAGATTTTGCCTCTTAGAGGACTTGAAAAGATGTTTTGCCTCTTAATGAGGGCTTGAAAAGAGATTTTGCCTCTTAGAGGACTTGAAAAGATGTTTTGCCTCTTAATGAGGGCTTGAAAAGAGATTTGTTTTATTTTTGTTTTTTTTCTTTGAGAACCAAGGGTCCACCTAAAGTCGAAATGATCAAATGGCTTGGTTTTGGATGAAAAATGGTTGGTCATTGGTTAGGGTTTCACCCTAGGTTTTATGTAAAAAAAAGAAAAAAAAAAAAGGTTAACCATTAACCGGGTTCTACCCTGGGTATGTGTAAAAGAGATTGACGATGGTTGGGTTTCACCCTGGGTTATGTATGTTTTTTTTATAACACTTGCCCCTGAATCCGACTTGGAGGATTTTGCCCCCTGCTTGAGAGAATTGATGCCCTTATTAGCTGAAATAGAATTTCTTCTTAATGAAAGACTAAAAATTCCGTGATTACTTCTGTGATGGGAGAATGGTGAAGGTTCTTATCACTTCTTGCCCCCAGAATGGTGCTGACCATGGAATACTTCAAAACATTGGTGTTGTACTTGTCCAATCGATTGAGGAATCAAAGAGAACAAAGCCACTTATATGACTCGAGGAAACGGACAATGTGGATGACATCGCTCGTCTGAAAGGATCGAAGAAACGATGGTCCGAGTGGAGACGAGGTATTAAAGAATTACCTCTCAACGATTATGTTTGACATTTTTTAGGGTTGTTTTGGAAACCCCGGGGATTGAATTGACATTTTCCTCTCTTTCTTTTTTTTTTCGAGGAATGACTCAAAGAGTGACGCTTTTAAAATGAACTTTTGAGAATGACTCGATTTTTGTGACTCGTTGTGGAATGACCACTGGTGATGGAGACTTGATTTTAGAGACTCATTGGAGACTCGATTTAGAGACTCAAATTTTTCTTGTGGTGAATTTTGACTCGAAGGAACTCAGTGATTCTTGGAAAAAATGATTTATATACTTCCAAGGAGACCTTTGAAAGGGATTTTTTTTTTTTTTTTTAAGGACATACTTTGCTGTTTATCCTACAAAAATGGACTCTCTAAAAGAATTCATGAAAGCACTCTTTATTTTTTTTTTTTTTTTTTTTTTTTTGCCTTAACTTTTGCCTAGTAGCCGCCCTTTCGGGTTTTCGACTCTAGCAGGCTCTTTGCCCTAACTTTTGCCTAGACCGCCCTTTCGGGTTTTCAGCCTAGCGGGCTCAATTCTTGCCTGAAGCCGTCCTTTCGGGTTTTCAACTCCAGAATTTATTTTTCTTTTCTTCTCTTTTTTTTTATTTTTTTTATTTTTTATATTGGCAAAGAGAAAATGCTATTTATGATGCAAACTTATGTTTGTGACCGCGCCTTTGCGGCTGCCTACGTATCTCCAAGAACTCTTCGGGGGATGGGGAGAATCAGGTCTTTCGTAGTTCCTTCGAGGATGCGAACTTCGTGCTCGGCTGGTGCGGAATTCATCTCCGACTTGATGTTAGTGCGGAATTCCTTTCCGTCTTGGTGCGGAATTTATTTCCGACTTGCTGTTGCGGCAAAATTCAATTCCGACTTAATGCTGATTGTGGAATTCATTTCCGATTTGATTTCTTCGGGATTCCTTCCCGACTTGATATTAATACAGAATTCATTTCTGACTTGATTTCTTCGCGGGATTTCTTCCCGGCTTGATGTCTTTGCGGGATTCATTCCCGACTTGATGTTGATGCAGAATTCATTTCTGACTTGATTTCTTCGCGGGATTTCTTCCTGGCTTGATGTCTTTGCGGGATTCCTTCCCGACTTGATGTCTTTACAGGATTCATTCCCGATTTTGATGATGTTGAATCAACTTATTGACTCGAGCTCGTATCATAGTGATGACCCTAGGCGAATCCGACTTTGTTGTTATAGTGGTTTTACCACTGGTTGACTGAAATATGACTTGTATTCATCACAAAGAGTTTTGAATACCCACATTGTGGTGGTAACTTGAGTGGCTTGAGTGTTGAAGAAGCTTTTATGCTTTGAGTTTGTGGCTTCGCCATGTTTGAATTCTTGAGGTTAATTTAATTCCTTCTCTTGAACTTTATCTTCCTCTGAATTTGAAACTTATTTCCTCAATGGTTCTCCTCTCCATAAGGAATTTTGAGGAGACTCTTCTTTTCTTTGTTTTGAGAAATGATCCTTGTTTATAAGGACACTTGTACTTGTGCTATGCTTGGCGCTTGATTTTCAAGGTGTTTGTTATCATCCAATTTGTGGAAATGACTGCTTCTTTTAACTTGCTTTTTCAAAATGTGAGCAGCCTGCTTGGTCTTTGTCCTTATGGCTGAAATGATTTGTCATCTACCCTTAATGGGCTTGAATTTAACAGAGAGCTTGTAGTTGACCCGTTTTTTGACAACTTGATTTCCTGTAGCTTTGTCCTTGATTTCTTTCTTTTGTGCAGAAGTTCCTTTTGACCCATTTTTTCCTTTTGCTTGTTTAGAAGCAGCCTCTCCATAAAGAATTTCGAGGCAACTTGATTCTGAGATTACTTGAGTAGTGTATGGATAGCATCGCGACTTCGTGTAGACCCAACCCGATTCCAAACATAACTTCTTTATTCAGTCGCTTTTAAGCTCAAAGTTCAGACACCTCTCTGTCGGAGCATCTTCCATTCCTGGGTTTTCGGAGAAACCATTCTGGCCCTAACCCCTTCAATCGGCTTTGCCTCGGTACTGTTTGAAGTCTTGCGTACCCTTTTCTAGATCCTTTCCATGATTACCCTTCAAAACTTCCCCTTTGATGGTGCTTCTTAGGATGCCCCTAGCTTTGATTGATGCAGAGCAAATGAATGCATTTTTCTTTGCCAATTTTTATTTATTTTTCTTTATCATCTTTTTTTTTATATTTTTTTTATATTTTTATTATTATTTTTTTCGATTTTTCTTTTGCTTTCACAAGAAAGGATAGGGAAAGAGTATAAACATGATTGGAACGTAAACTGATCCCTTTTTATTGATAAGACAAAATTTGTGTACAAAAGACACTTAGATTTACAAATTTGACTTGAATGGAAATGAAAATGAAAAGAAAGAAAACTAGACCCTAAAAGATAGACTCTAGGTGGACTGTGATGGACTAGGATTGGATTGACTGTAGTGACTTTGTTCTTCTCGATGCTTAAATCGATCAGACAGGTTGTTGTTGGTCTTGAACAATTCCTTTGTTCTTTTGGAGGTTTGATCTCAACCTTCTCAGACACAAACTTCATTCATTCCTAAGCAAAAGTTCGAAAGGATCGAACGATTCTTGTTCAGCAATTTTTTTTTGCATTAATCCCATTGTTAGGCAAGGAATTAGTTGATGTTCAGCTTGCTCTTGGGGATGATGGACCCATTGTCAACCAGGTCTTGCAGACGGTTTTTCAAAGTCCAGCATGATTCGGTCTTGTGCCCATGTCCTTGATGGTACTCACAGTATTCATTGGCTTTGAAATTCCGGGGCAGGAGGTTTGGTAATGGCCTTGCTTCTAAGGGCTTCAGTAAATTTGCTTTCACTGCTTCTCGGAACACCAAAAGGATTGGCATGCCGAGATCAGTATATTGCCTCCTTGGCGGATTGTTTCCCAAATTCCCAACACGTAAAGGATTCGTAGGGATTATACTGGCTATTTCATTTGTCTCACTGGACCCAGCATGATTCTGCTTCTTGTATGAGTCTTCTTTGAGTTGACCCAACTGGATTAAGTCTTCCACCTTAGTTGCAGTTGCAATGAGCGATTGGAACGTAGGCAAGTACTGTGTTTGAAGCTGTGACTGGTAGACAGGCAGTAAATTCTTGATTATTATGTCAACTTGTTCCTGTTCAGAGGGTCGGTTGATCATTTGAGCAGCTTTGGCTCTCCACCTCGAAAGGAATGAGGAGAAGGGCTCATTGTTCTTTTGTTTAGTGGTTTCCAGCTCCCTCCGGGTAACATCCACTTCGATATTATAATGGTACTGCGTGTTGAAAGCATTACATATGTCCTCCCAATATTTCATTTTGGAACGATCCAAGCTTACAAACCATCTTAATGCAGCACCAGTCAAAGATTGCTGAAACAACTGAGCAAGGAGCTCACTATTCAGGCCAAACGGGTTTAGTGCACCCACATACATTTTCAGGTGCGTTTTGGGACAGGTGGTTCCATCAAACTTGTCCATGTTAGGCATCTTGAATTTTGTAGGTAATCTTGCTTCGGGGAACAAGGACAAGGAGTCCATGTCCACCACTTCCTTGTGTGTCTTGAGGGCAGTAATAGACCTTTCCAACAATTCCAGCCTCTCTCTCATTTTCTGAGCTTCCAGCTCCGAAGCAGTTCCAGAGAGCATGTCATCCGAGTTAAGGGTAGGGTTTGAGGATGTTGGTTCAGCACCAGGTCCCTGATTGGAGGCAACAGGATCACCTCCCCCAGCGGAAGCCCCATTTCCATTACCATTACCCAGTTCAGCTATTAGGGCAGTCCTCTGTGCGGCTAAGGCCTCATTCATTCTGGCCTCCATCCTGGCTTCCAGTTGTTCTATGAGATGTCGGATGTCAGCAAGTGAGGCCATTGGTGCAGTCGGGGTTGTTGGACTCGTGGGTGAGAGCTCAGTTGGTGTTTCGGGTACAGGTGGTCTTTGGAGGGGTACCTGTGAAAGGACATAGTCAAAATGATTAGACTATCCTATATAAGGTGTTTTCATAGGCTATGTGAGATAGTGTGAGGTAGGGTAGTGTTGGTATAGGGAAGAATAACTTGACCCTGTGGGATGGGATGGTTTGACCCTATGTGGTAGGGTAATGTTGGTATGCTAGGACACCTAGGATAGGACCCAATGGGATGTGATATGTAAGGTAGAGTGCTTAGGGCTGGACACCTCGACTTTTCGAAAGGCCCTGAGTTCTCAAAAAAAAATTTTTTTTTGTGAAGTATGGGATGAATGCGTGAATGCGCACAACATCACAACATAAGTCATTTTATGATATGATTCACATCATTGGGTGCATACAGTCCTAAAGGGTAGGTTCTATAGGCTATGACTCAAATAGAGAATTGGCTTATAAGGGACCCTTGAACCTTGAGTATGGATATACCTAACCACATGTGAAACAAAGAGTTTCGCGTGGGTCTAACGGTACGCATACCCATGGGCCACCCCCAAAAGGATTAGGAGTGGTTTGCGGTAACAGGGAGGACGCTTTGGCTGTCCGTCGACATAATCAGAGAGACTTGCCGATCAGCGCTACTTGCTATCCAGACTTAGAAGTTTGAACAGAGAGAGAAGAAATTCATTTGAAATTCATTTTTTATGCAGTGGAGAAAAAGATTCTCAATCGTGCAAACAAATTTGAATGATTTAAAGCAAATTTCAATTAGGTCCAAATTCTTTTTATTAAGCATTCTTAAAGAAAGAATACTTAATCTTTGTTGGGGTACCCTGCAAAACAAAGCGTAGTAAAATAATATCCTAATGAAGGACAGGTTAGTTTACACAGCAATTGTAGTCCACTTTATGCAAAAAGATTACAATATTCCCCAGCAGAGTCGCCAAACTGTGAACCCCTCCCCAAATGTCAAAAGCATACAAATGCATGTGACTAAGGAAGAAATGCATGTGATGTGTGAGTCGCCACCTTGTTTAATTATTTTAGGGTAAACTAGGAAAAAACCCTAAGTGACTCCGATTTTAATTAACCTAAATGCTAGATTAATTAACCCAATGTTTAAAGCATGGTCTGCAAACCCGAGATGGATCCCGAGACTATGTCATGCTGATGAACTAACCATGAATGAATGCTTGAATGCTTTGCAAGGTAATTGGACCAAAGAAAATTTTTATGATGATTTTGACTTGCCGCTCGGGGTTAAATCCCAAACGTGCCTACGTACTTCCGTTTGAATGGAAGATCAAAGTCGACGTAGTTCGATAGGCCTTCTTTGAAGGGATTTGAATGAGTATGCTTCATGCATGAGTGTGTGTATGCTTTGTGCATTTTGTTTAGGCATTCTGCCAAAGAATTGTTTGATTTATGGCTTTTAGCCAAAAAGAGTGATTTAGGCAATTTGATTGCCAAAATGATTGATTTTAGGCGATTGTCGCCAAAATGATTGATTTTAAGGCTTTTAGCCAAAAAGAGTGATTTAGGCAATTTGATTGCCAAAATGATTGATTTTAGGCGATTGTCGCCAAAATGATTGACTTAAGGCAATTTATTTGCCAAAAGCAATTGTTTGAAGGCTTTTAGCCAGAATGTGTTGATTTGAAGACTTTTAGTCAAAAGTGGGTTTATTTAGGCAAATTGTTGCCAAAAATTGATTATTCTTACTTATAGGCAATTTGTTTGCCTAAAGTAATTAAATGAACTGCAATGTAGGCAATTTAATGCCAAAAGAACGTGATTAATTAAGGCCTTTTAATCACAATTATTGATGAATTGGACTTAAGCCGAAAATTGTTCGAAATAAAGGCAATCATACCATAGCCATTGATAGACAAGATATTTTAAGCCAATATTGTCGGATTTAAGCTTTACTACCACGATTATTAATTAACCGGGCATTCAGCTTAATCATATTTTAATTGAGGCAATTTACTTGCCTATATGATTATATGAATGCATTTATGCAGTTGTAGAATTATTAGGAGTAGAATAGAAGCATGCATGAAGTGCTAAAATTAAATAGGCAGAGTTTAGTTCATGTACCTGATTTAATCGACGGCCGCTTCTTAACTCCAGGTTAAGCTCCTCGTTAAGGGAATTTTGATTAATTTAATTTTAGTGGCCAAATATCACAAGAGAGCAATAAAACTAAAATTAAAAAAAAAATGCAAGAAAGCAGTAAAGAAACGCAAAGAGCGTAGGGGAGAAGGAGCGTCCGTCAACACAGACTGAGTGCCGAAAACAGAGTGCCGAGGCCACTATTTATAGGCAAAAACGGACTGTTTCGGCGGCGGGGCTCGGCGGCCGGGCCACCGGCCTCGGCGGCTGGGCCGCCAGCTCCGGCGGCTGGTCCGCCGGTGGCCGGCGGCTGGGCCGCCGATGACCGGTGGTCTCGCTATCTTTTTGCTCCGGAGGCCTTTCCGGACCTCCGAAAAAAATTTCGGGCCCAGATCCGTGATCCTTGCGATGTCCCGGACGTTTCAAGTACCATATTGGCATACTTTCGGTAAACTTCCAAAATGGCCTCCGGTCCGGCCGGACTGTTTGCAGTCCGGGAAAACTAGCTTTTTGAGCCTCAAAATTTGAGTATTCACAATTGGAAATTTTTTGGTAGTAATGAGTTTGATTTCAAGGAACTCTTTGAGTTTCAAGGATGGATGTGTTTCCTGTCGTTAAACCGACTATGTTATGAAAGTTTAGTCAAAGAGTTCTACGGTTCTCTTAAGGTTAGTGGAACAGAGTCGATCTCTGTTAAGCTTAAGGGTGAGATCAAAACTTTGTCTTACGCTGACTTGAGCAAGATTTTTGATTTGCCAAATGCTGGGTCTAGGGTGACGAAAATTAAGGATATTTCTAGGGTTAATGAGTACAAAAAGGAAGATTTTGTGAAGAAAGTTATGAAAAGGGGTTCTGCTGACAAACAGGGCACTATTGAATGTTCAAACTTGACAGACAACATGAAATGGTTATACAAATTGATCGTGCCTTATATGTATCCCAAGAGTGCCTCACGCACGTATGTGAACCAGGTTGAGTTGTGCATGATGTGGCACATAGTTGAGAAGAAACCTCTCAACCTATGTCTTATTATCTTTGACAAGATGCAGAACAACCCAAAGAAACTGCCCTATGGTATGGTCCTTACACTAGTGTTTGAGTTTCTTAATGTTGATTTAAAGGAGAGTGATGGGTATAATGTCTCAAAACTAGACAGCGGGTCATTAAAAATGAAAGATGAAGAAGGAGAAGGAGAGAAGGAGAAAGAAGAGAAGGGAAAAGAAGAAACTGAGAAAGAAAAGAAAGAGACAGGAGAAGTTGAAAAAGTGAAGAAAGAAAAAGAAAAAGTTGAGAAAGAAGAGAAGGGAAGAGAAGAGGCTGAGAAAAAGAAGAAGAGAGAAGACAAAGGAAAAGCTAAATTAGGAGAAACAGAGAAGGAGGAAAAGATTGAGGAAGTAGGAGAAGAAGAAAAGAAATTAGAAGAAGAGAAGAAGGAAGAGATAGAAAAAGAGAAAGCTGCTGAGAAGGAAGCAGAATTAGAAAAAGAAGAAGAAACAGAAGAGAAGAAACCTCTCAACCTATGTCTTATTATCTTTGACAAGATGCAGAACAACCCAAAGAAACTGCCCTATGGTATGTTCCTTACACTAGTGTTTGAGTTTCTTAATGTTGATTTAAAGGAGAGTGATGGGTATAATGTCTCAAAACTAGACAGCGGGTCATTAAAAATGAAAGATGAAGAAGGAGAAGGAGAGAAGGAGAAAGAAGAGAAGGGAAAAGAAGAAACTGAGAAAGAAAAGAAAGAGACAGGAGAAGTTGAAAAAGTGAAGAAAGAAAAAGAAAAAGAAAAAGTTGAGAAAGAAGAGAAGGGAAGAGAAGAGGCTGAGAAAAAGAAGAAGAGAGAAGACAAAGGAAAAGCTAAATTAGGAGAAACAGAGAAGGAGGAAAAGATTGAGGAAGTAGGAGAAGAAGAAAAGAAATTAGAAGAAGAGAAGAAGGAAGAGACAGAAAAAGAGAAAGCTGCTGAGAAGGAAGCAGAATTAGAAAAAGAAGAAGAAACAGAAGAGAAGAAACCTCTCAACCTATGTCTTATTATCTTTGACAAGATGCAGAACAACCCAAAGAAACTGCCCTATGGTATGGTCCTTACACTAGTGTTTGAGTTTCTTAATGTTGATTTAAAGGAGAGTGATGGGTATAATGTCTCAAAACTAGACAGCGGGTCATTAAAAATGAAAGATGAAGAAGGAGAAGGAGAGAAGGAGAAAGAAGAGAAGGGAAAAGAAGAAACTGAGAAAGAAAAGAAAGAGACAGGAGAAGTTGAAAAAGTGAAGAAAGAAAAAGAAAAAGTTGAGAAAGAAGAGAAGGGAAGAGAAGAGGCTGAGAAAAAGAAGAAGAGAGAAGACAAAGGAAAAGCTAAATTAGGAGAAACAGAGAAGGAGGAAAAGATTGAGGAAGTAGGAGAAGAAGAAAAGAAATTAGAAGAAGAGAAGAAGGAAGAGACAGAAAAAGAGAAAGCTGCTGAGAAGGAAGCAGAATTAGAAAAAGAAGAAGAAACAGAAGAGAAAAAGGAGTCTGGAAAAGTTGAAAAAGGAAAGAAAATAGAAGAAGTCAGTGATGCTGAGACAGAGAAGCTAGAATTAAGTGATGAAGAAAAGTCAACTGAGGTCAAAACAGAAAAAGAATATGAGTTCTTGTCAGCTCAAAGGAGTAGGGAAGCTATGCTAGGAAGAATGGAGAGAGAGCTAATAGAAGAGCATAACAAGGAACTCGATGAGGCAATAAAGCATTGCAAGACTGTGATTGAACAGAATCAGTCTCTCATTGAGACCTTGGAAAGGATGAAAGATGTGAATGAAAGGAAATTAGCTACTCTGAAAGTTAAAGGAACACCCTACACTCCTACCTCAGAGAAACCAAAGAAAGTCAAGCACACTACGGGTAAACATAGAACTCATGGAAGAAAGCCTCCACTGCACCCTTCTTCTAAAAGGCCAGAAAGTTCTTCTGAAACCGCTCCAGCTCAGAATCTGAGAAGTTCTAAGAGACTTAGAACTGATCCCAAGCCTCTCTGATTTCCTTTTATGTGTTCTGAACAATATATTTTGCTTTATCTTTGTAGGTTATATTTTTGGAATTCTGTTTAATTTTCTATTTATTATGCTCTGACTTTTTTTTCTAACCCTTTTGTATGATGACAAAAAGGGGGAGAACGCAGGTATTTTGGTGGTGTTTTGGATATTTTGGTACGTACTTAGTGACCAAAGTACTTGTATTTTAGTGTTTAGTGTTTAGTGTTTTCTAATCTTAGTGTTTATTTGTTTCTAATCTGTGTTGGTGTTTATTGTTTTCAATATGGTCTATTTTGGAGAGCTACATAATTTATATGATGAACTGAGTGTTTTAGAACTTAGATTCTTATTCTAACGTCTGTATTTGCTCTACAGGTTGGTTTTGAGATCTTTTTGTTCTAATATCAGTTTCTATTCTATTCTTTTGCTCTGACCATATGCTCTGATTATTAGAACTTAGAATATCTTGTCTATCTTTGCTAGTTCTAAAATCAGTTTGTAAAATGTCTCCCTAGTTCTAAATTTCATAAATAGTTTTATTGCATCTATTCAGGGGGAGCATTATACATGTTCTAAATTCGCTTCATATTAATATCTTTTGGCATGTTTAGAACTTATATGCATAAAATTTAGGGGGAGCACATGTTTTTATGTTTGCTAAATTTATTGGTTTTGTCATCATCAAAAAGGGGAAGATTGTTGGCTTAAGGGTCAATTTCTAATCTCGAAATTTTGATGATTAAAACAAAACAAATAAATTTAAATTATATTATTTGTGCCAATATTATTTTATGCAGAATTCTTATGGAAAGAAAAACGAACAAGGCAAATCCTACATTGTGTGTGAAGATATCCAAAGACCCTAGTGGTTAGGCATTTAGGATACTTTGTAGGATAGAGAGAAAATTCATCTATAAGCACAAAAACTAATCTTTCTCTCATCAAAAATATTTTTCGGAAATTAGTTTCTTCAAAAATAATTCTTTCGTCAAAAATTTGTTTTCGAAAATATTCTTTAAAACATCAAAATGATTTAATTACCTAAAATTAAAAAGATTATGTCTCTAACGATTTTGGTAATAAATCATAAGCTTTCGTTTTCAAAAATTATCTTTAAAGATCTAAAGATTTTTAATTTATTCTCTTACCTAAAACGAAGGAAGATTTCATTTTTCGTTTTTAGTAAGTAGTATTTTATTCGAAAAATACTTTCTAAATAAAACGATTTCGAAAATCTTTATGTTTAAAGGAAAGTAAGATCGTCTTTTACTTTTCTTACCAAAAGTATAAAACAAATTTTTGGTAACTAAGATTTTCATATCTTCTAAATAAGGAAAGAAAATATTCTGATTTCAAAATAAAATATCCTCTTTCCAAAAGCGAGAGTCACATATCTCTTTATAAAAAGGAGCTTTCATGCTTTGAGCTAAATGGAAGAAAGAGTTTTCGTTTTAAGAGTATTCACCTATTGATCACATCTTTTATCTCTCAAAACTTACTCTCTACCCCCATTTTTCTTTTCATCTTTACACTTCACGTTTTTATCTTTAAAGAGAAAAGAATTTTTATAACTACTTTTGAAAAACGGTTCTGTATTCTAAATGATTTTCTAATCTGATAAACTGTTTTTCCTGTGCTTATATTTGCATTTCTTTCTGTCTATTTAGATTCTGTAATCTTTAGTAGACAGGTTTTTATTTGATAAATATTTGTGTAATAGCTTAGGTGAAAAGCTATTGTGAAAGAGGTTATCAAGCAACCTTCTCCGTGAGAGAGATTCTAATGTCTTGAATTGAGTTTCTGTACTCTGCCAAAAACAGAAAGGGTTGAGGTTAACTAGAACCGTTGGAAAATCTGGTGGGATAAAGGGTAGATCTAGGTGTTAATCTATTGCCTTGTACTGTTGGTTTGTCTCTTACCCTTGAAAAGAGATAACATAGTTGAGGATCTCAAGATGAGTCTTGGGGAGTGGATGTAGGTGAGTTAGTGCCGAACCACTATAAATCACTGTGTTGATCTTTTTAATTTCTGAAGTTTTGCTTGATACTGCTTTACCTACACTTCTGTTTATATTTTTAGAAATGCTAAAGTTGTTAATGATTCTGATGTTCTAAAACTGGAATAAGTCTTATCTTCTCTGAATATTAGAACTCTGGAATTCTGATAAGTGAATATACCAAGTTCTAAACTATTCTTCTATTTATAGTATATTTCACTATTTGGGTTTCTAATCAGTTTTCTAAACTTGATTAAAGCTTTATGAGCAGTTCTAATTTCAATAACTGTCTCTCACACAGTCTTATATGATTTTCTAAACTTTATGAGGAAGTTCTAATTACAATAGCTTTTCGTCATAAAGCAGTTCTGATATTGAATAAGACATTGTGAAGCAGTTCTAATTAATAGTTGTACTTTGCATAGTCTTTCTATTTTTCATGAATAGAACATTGTGAGGAAATTCTAATCCATAACTTTTTCTCACAAGTTCCTTACTTTTCCGCTACACTTAGAATTTTGTATTTTGTTTTAAAATCTAAAATTATTTTTTGAAAACCCAATTCACCCCCCCCTCTTGGGTTGTGCCATACATATACGGGACCCACACTGTTCTTTAGAAAATGTTGTTGATAAGTTTTCTTTTCTCTTAAAAATTTTTCTTAAAGCAAAGAGACGAAAATAAATAGGAGGATTGAAGAGAGAGCTTTGAGAGACTTAAACTTTGAACAATGGACTCATATTCTTTTGCAAAACCCATTTTTTTTAAGAGAGGAAAGAGTTTTTATATGAAAAGATGATAGTCTCTTAGAAGTTAACGTTGAGATTTTTTTCTTTAATGAGCAATGAAGTTTCTGATGTTTCTGATGTTTTTAAGCTAATGAGGCAATGCATAGGTTGCAATTAAAAGGGCTGTTTGACCATATTTAATATTCACACATGCAAGGTTAGGAGATGAAAGGTTCAGTTTAGAAAACAGTGTAACATTTATAGCAGAAACAGCCAACTGTATTAGAAACAGACAACTGTATTAAATCAGAAACTACTTTTTAGATCAGAAAACGCTTTTTGCAAAATTTCATTTAATAGCTACCAAGGATATTTACTACAAAAATATTTGAGATGGGAAAACGTGAAGAGTAAATATTTTGACTATATTCTCTTAATAAATTTATTCAAAAGCATTTAAAAACAACTTTGAGAGAGATAAAATAGATTTGTGCTTATATAAAATAGATTTGTGCTTATAATATTAGTTACTCTCTATCCTACAATAATTTTCTAAGGCTTATTATAATACTAACCAATAAAAAATATCTTCATTAATCTTCATGGTCTTCAAATAAAAGTCTTGGATTGTAGGAACTTCATTTCTTCAATAATTTCCATATTTAAAAAATCTGCATAAAATAATATTAGCATATACAAGGATATTAAATTTATTTGTTTTGTATAATCATCAAAATCTCAAGATAAAATTGACCATTGACCCAACATTAATTATACAAATTAATTTTTAGCATCGACTTTGATGTTTAAAGTTCAACATTTTTTTTTTTTTTTGTCTTATAGCAATAGATAAGTTTGTTTTAGGATTTTGATCTTGTATGTAATGTAATTAAAAATTTTACGCTATGTTTATTTTCCGAAAAATACATTAATTTCTAATATTTGGCTGTTACATAAAAGATCACTTAAAAAAAGTAATTTTCAGCATTTGGTACAATATTAAGAAAAAAAATAATTTTTCACCATATAAATAATCCATTCCTATTTATTATATTTTACATAAATTAAAATATAAATCTAATTAAGTACATGAAAACGAAAAAAGAATCAAATAAAAGATTAACCATTGCAAAAAAAATTATTGTAATAATTTCATTTTAAGTCGAAAATAAAAGTTATATATTGGCCTCAAGTGCTAATATATGTGTGTATATATATATGTAGGTCCCGTTTTATACAGTACAATCCAAGAAGGAGGTGAATTGGGCTTTCTAAATATTTAACCTTTGAAACTCAAATCATAATTCTAAAGCAGCGGAAATAAAATTTTTTTATGGGAGTTAGTTATTGCAATTAGAACTTCCTCATATGGCTTATAAAAGATTAAAACATTAATTATAACTCAGATTCAGATTTCTTCAAAATATATCAGGATAAGTTGGAATTAGAGAAATCATAAACAGTCTATTAATCCATAAAGATGAATCTTTTACACTTTCAGAATTAGAATAACATAAACAACTTTCATTTCAGAAAACATAAAACATATGTGAAAATAGAGCAAGTGCAATCAAACAAGATCTCAAAAATTAAAAGAAGATTAACACAAGATTTATAGTGGTTCAGCACTAATTTGCCTACATCCACTCATCAAGACTCATTTTAAGATTCTCCACTATATTATCTCTTTTAAAGGGTAAGAAACAAACCAACTTATAAAGAAAACTAGTCGAAAATCGCGCTTCCCGCGCGAATATTTAAATATTATTTTATTAATTATTATTGTTGATTTTATTATTATTATTGATAAACTATTATGCATTGTCAAATTGTTAGGTCGAACAATTAAAAATCCTACTTGAAATAATTAATAATGGTTCAAAACGATTTGTAATAAAATGACTATGACATTGTTTGCAACAGCATAATATTGTAATCAAGTTTCTTTATCAAAATAATCCCATAGTGGAAGAAGTACCATATGTTGAAATTTGCCAAAGATGATTAAAAAAACTTGGTAAATTTCATTATTAAAGATATTTAGATACTTGGAATTAATTTTAAAGATAAACATATGGGATAAATGAAAAAAGAAAGTACAACAAACGGAGCCTCAATTATAATCATATAAATAAAAAAAAATTATATAATAAAATTGAATCATACAGTTTGTATAACGAACTGTAAACAACACGTAAGGCATGTTTTATATAGAAGCTACTATTAACAATAACCATGCCAATTAGCTTTAAAAATAAAAACAAAGCAATTTGTTGAATTATATTAAAGTTTTTAAATTGTTAGATTAGATATTCAATTCCAATTCCATAATTAAATATTTATATTTTTAAATTATTATTCATTGATTTTGTTGGCTAATAACTCAAAAATTAATTTAAAAGAATAATTAAATAAAAGCTTTTGTTAAATAATATTGGAGTTCCCACATTGTGAAATCAGAAATTCAAATCTAATTAAGCAAGTGAAACTAAAAATAGACTATTTAAAATTATTCTTTGAGTTTGATGGCTAATAACTTAACAACTATGAACTATGCAGTTGTGGAAAGATCATCAAATTTGGAAAAACTGCAAGTTTTAGATTTCTCATATAATTATAAGTTGGACAGAAGCATATTACCGTGGATAGCTACTCTTACATCAATAAAGATTTTGATTATGAAATATATGTTCATGGAAGGTTCCGTTCCTAGTCAAGGTATGCCTTCATTTTCATTTTTTCTTATTGTTGTTTAGTATATATATATATATATATATATATATATTTTAAATGTAACAACAATAGTAATAATGTTTCAGAGCTGGCTAGCTTGCAAAACTTGAAAAAATTGGATCTCAGTGGCAATAGATTCAATATAATACAAGGTAAATATTAGATTCCATATATGATTGCAGAATGTTATTAGCTTATTATCATATTATTTTCCTCTTGAAAGCAATACTCATTGACAGTTGAGTTTTCAATCACTTTGCATGCAAGAGACGAGATAAAATAAGGAGGAAAAAAATAAATATTTATATCATGTATATCATTCTTTTTTTTTTTTTTTTTTTAACATTTGGACTTAATAAGTCTTTTAACATTTGGACTTAATACTTAATTAATCCTACAAATTATTATATTATTATTAACAACTTACATCAGTGGGGCCGAAGGAGCAGAGCAGTAAATGAACAAGTGGCCAGGAAAATATTTAGGAGACTTCGTTAAAAATTTCCATTTATTTTTAAGATTTTGCTGAAAACAAAACCGTGTAGGGACACAAAATGACAACTGAACCTGTGCTGTGGGAGAATAAGACGGCTCACATCACCACAGCCCCATATAAACCCAACCGAATCGAACCAAAATCTCTGCTTCCAACCGGTTTTTAAGGACAAAATTCAATCTTTCACTCTACGTTCTAACTTCTAACCCTCTCTGGTCTTGGTCATAATTCTTTTTTCAGTTGAACCGGTTTGGTTCAACTGCCAGTTCAGTTCCCAAGTCCGGAACAGAAGCTTGGCCAGGCCTTGCACATGTGGACCATTACGGTACAGATAGTACAAAGTTGCTGCCTTATTGGCTGCAGGTATATAAACCAGGGGACCAAATACATACAAATCATTCAGATTTCAGACCAAGTGCATAGCTTATCTATAACTAAATCTCTAATTTAAACAGACAAATCAAGGACCACCATATATATTTCCAATTATTCATCTAGGTGTATGGTCCAGCAAGATTTATAAAGGCAGGTTTTGTACAGGCAAGTTTTCCTACCATTTGATATCTAAGTATCATCATAAGTAAATTGTAAAATTTATAGTGAATAAAGTTTTTATTAGGAAAAATGATCTACGTTAGTATCATAAGATTAAAATTCCATTTAAGTACTTAATAGCTTAGATATTTTAATTATTTTTACTTTCTTTTTTCAGATTTTATAGCTTTTAAAAGTTTGGAGATTTTAGATTTGAGTGGGAATCTTATCAATGGTACTCTACCTCCATATATGTGGGCACCTCCTTCTCTCAAAGCATTATCTTTACAATACAACAGGTTGAATGGCTCCTTGTCAAATAAGTATATTAAAGATTTCTTAGCTTATGGCTAATCTTTTAATATTTTTCATTTTCCCATCTAAATGTTATTATAAAGTAATGGTCCCATTCCCATCAAATTCGGTAAATTAGATGAACTGATTGCAAATTACATTTGCATAATTTATAAAGCAATTAATTTTACACATGCTTTTAAAATTTTCAGTGAAGAATTTGATGTCATTCTCTTCTTTATTTTGGTTTTTATTTACCTTTATTTCGATTTCCAAATGGAGATGAAATTTTATTTACCTTTATTATTATTTTGTCTATTTCCGTTTGCTCTTAGAAATTAAAGCGTTAACTTTAATGACAATAGAATTTAAAGTAGTCAATGTAATATATAGATAGAGTAGAATGAGAATAACTCCTCCCACAATGGATTTAATACTAATTAAATCTTTACATTTCATCTTATATTTCCCAAATATATAGAAAGCCATTTGTAGATTAATAGAAATATTTTTTACAAAATGGGACAGAGGGAATAATTTTTTATTGAAACGAGAATATTTTAGTCATTCACTGAACAAAAAGGATATTGTTGAGAATAATTTTTAAAAAATATTTATTTTAATTAGTTTCATTTATGAATGGGCTCATATACGGGTTCTAGACAAGTCTAATTTATATATGACATTATGCTAATTAAAAGACTCAAGTCCAAGATAAGAAAACTAAGAAAAGAGTAGAACAAGGATCTCAAATCCAAGATTCGATATCGGATTGTTGTAGTGATCTCTCTTCATATAGGTTTCATAGGGTCTCTTTGAATCCGACTAAGAAACTAGCTAGCCTAATTAGGAAGAAACTGATTTTGTGTTATATTTCTTCCTAATCAGGAGTCTTATTTAACTAAATAAGGCTGAAACTGAAAGAAGATAAGTCTGCTATTATTCTCATATAGCTCCATGCACAAGCCACGCCTATATTTCAAATCTGCATGGGATAAATAATTAAATATGGCCCACTTTCAATTTTCAGCTTTCATGGTAACGCCATGGCTAGGCCATGTAATTTACTGACTTGGCCATGTTAAGCTTTTAACTCTATTTTTCAGCTTCAATCTTCTTTAATACAAATTTTGGATATTTTCTCGCTAAAAACCCTTCAAATCAAGCTTATCAAGAATCAAGAAAACTTAACTAAAAACATAAATAATTCTAAACAAAAATTAATCAAAGTAATTAAAAAATACTAAAAATCCTAATAAAAAGTAAATTAAAAATACTATAAAAATAAGACCTATCATTTTTCACAATATCTAGCACTACATTATATGCAAAAATTGCGTCGACTTTTATTTTAAATAGGTTCAACCTTTGTCCAGACATGAATAATTTATTGAGATTTCATTATTTTCAATGATTTCAGGTACCTGAGTTTCTTCTGGAAACTTATTAGTCATGTTAGGAACTTCTTCCGTAGTTTGCTCTTCTAAAAGTTGGTCATCTTGAATATTTGCTCTTTTTCTTTTTCTAGGATTTTTATCTTTGGAACCGATTGTTTTACCATGCTTCAGCATGCCTTAAACTAATTTGCATAGGCAATTCATCCTTCAGGGGTTTCAATTCTAATTTAAGCATTTGTAGCTGATAAATAAGATTTAATTACTTTTTTAGATCAGTAAATGCGTTTGGCAATTGTTTTGCAATATTTTACAAATGAATTATCTTTTATAGATTTCTAAAGGGGTTTGGGTATCTAATTTATAATCAGGTTCAAGTTCAGATAATGTATTTTAAGCGGGTACTTGAACTACTACCATCTTTAGACTTAACGCACTACGAGTAAAACTAGGCTTAACCAAATGAGTCAAGGACATCTATGGTATAAATCAGAAAATTCTTACATGGCTTTTGAAAATAAAATAGAGGAACTTAGTTATTATTATTATTTGTTATATTTAAGATTGCAAAATTGCAATTATCTGTTAGCCATAATTTATTTTGATAAGGAATAACTTTATATATATATATATATATATATATATATATATATATATATATATATATATATATATATAATTTCTCTGAAAAAAAGACTTGAACATTTTTGAATTAAAGGGATTTGATTATTATTATTACTAGTCTTGGGCTTTAATCTTTAAGCTAGTCGTCGATCTGCGCTTCGCGCGCGGTTAATTATATTATCTAAATGTAGTTGACTTAAAATTATTAATTAAAAATAAAATAATTTAAAATTTTCAAACTCATAATAATCTATATATCAGTTAAAATAATTATAAATAAATTTTAAAAATATATTCAAGAACCAATTAAATTGTAGAAAAATAAAATAACATTCCGAAAATTTCTAAAAGAAAAAGAAAAAAAATAGAAGGATGAAAGGAGAGAACCATCTAGAATTTTATTTTTATTTTTATTTATATTTTAGTGGAATGATTATTATTATCAAACATTTTGTAATTAAATATATTTAAAATCTCAAAGAATATAATTAATTATTTGAAATTTTAAAAAAGAATAGACAATGAAAGAAGAATTCTTGAAATATTTTTATTCAATGTTTTTATATAAATTTTAATTATAAAAAACGAGATTTTTGTTTATGTCTTTATTTATATATTGTCTCATTACTTTGATTAATAATTCTTTTCTACTAACATATGTTTAAGATTTAATATCATTAACATAATTAGTATAAAATAAATAAACAAAAACGTCAATTAAACTATTAAATATTTTAATAATATTTTTTTGTTAACGTCTTAACAAACATCAAAATTAAATTGTTTTGTTTCCATGTATCAAAAAAAAAATATTTCCACAATACTTTAGATTTAAATTTGATGTTTAAGATAGTATTGATTAGGATTTAAGTAATAGAATGTATTAGAGTCATATTTAAACACTATAATTATATTAGAGCTTGAGTTAGAGATAAATTCATAAAAAATACAAATAATTTTTATTCATCAATTAAACTATTAAACATTTTAATAATATTTTTTGGTTAATGTTTTTAATAAAAATAATTGATATTTGTGATTTATGAATTATATTTTATTTTTATAAATTTTTTTTGAGAATAAAAATAATTGAAATATTTTAAATAAAGTTTTAATTATAATAATATTTGATATTTAGTTTTTTTTTTGACAGAATATTTAATAGTTAGTTATTTATTATATGTTCAAAAAAATCAAATTATTTGAGATTTAAAAAATTTAATATGTGGCCAATCAAAATACAAACAACTAAAACCAAAATTCTAAAAAAAAAAACAAAAAGAAAAATACAATAATTGATGGCGCAGTTGAGGAAGACCAAAATAAGATAGAAAAGTCCACAAATTATTTAGAATAGATGATAAATAAATGAATTACTTTTAAAGAAGGTGAAGAGTTATATATAATAAGTGTTTTAGTTGGATTAGGTTAAAATATCTATAATAATTCAAAATTTAAAAGTTAAAGTTCCAGTTGAATTAGGTTAAATGATTAGATTAAATTAAGTTTTAAAATTTATCAATTATTCATATTAAATTAAAAATTAATTGCATTGGCCAATTAAAATGCAGAAAAATAAGAAAAAAAAAACTTAAAATTTTCTAAAAAAAGAAAAATACAATGCTGAACAAAGGGTATAGATTGTTCAAACGTAATTTAATATGGACATTAAATAAATTCAAACTCAATTAAATCATAGCAAATATGGATTCATTAGTCAACTAATAAAGATAGATTTCTTTATTTAATATATGGATATTACACATAATGATTATATTACATTAAACAAACTAATGTTTGTTCTCAATCAGTCCTTAAATAATTATTATAATATAATGATGACTAATATTTGAACTTAATATTAAGATTTAAAAATAGTCTAATATTAAAATAAAAATAAAAATTTCTTAATTAGAAAATTTAATAGAAGATTACATATAAACATATGCAAGCCACATTTAAAAATACTAGTAAACTTAAAATATTAGTTTCTATTCATATTTAAAACTACTTTCCTCCGATAAAATCTTACATTTGTTTGAACGGAAGTTATTTGGAGGGTGTGGAGAGTAAAGTAAGGTAAACTTAAATTTTAACCAGACTTGAATTTTTAGTGATTAGTTAAATTTATGTGAAATTTCATACCAAAATATAGCCTAATGGTAAGTGCACATACGAAATTTAAAACAACTCAAATCTGATTCCCGTGTTTTATTTTTTATTTATTTATTCAACATTGAGGAGACTTAATTTAATCACATTAGAGATGGTTAATCTTATTGCTTTCACAGGTTTGTGTGACTTGAAGCAACTTGAAGAATTAGACTTATCCTATAATATGTTTGGAGGCAATCTTCCTCTTTGTCCGCACAATTAAACATCAGTTAGATACTTGGTTCTATCCAACAACAATTTCATAGGGCTTGTTCCTTCATCTTGGATATCTCGTCTCAAATCCCTAAGTACATTGATCTTAGACAAAACCTTTTTGATGGATCATTCTCTTTCAACTTATTTGCTAACCATTCTCACCTTAAGGTGGTCGACTTCAGTGACATCAAAATTGAGGTTGAGACAGAATATCCTGGTTGGGTTCCATCGTTTCAGTTAAAGGTTCTTAGCCTTCAAAATTGACATCTCTCTCGTATTCCTGGGTTTTTCTATCACCAGTTCAGATTAAAAATGGTCGACTTGTCTAACAATTATAAAATACAAGGAAGGTTTCCTGTTTGGTTGCTTGACAACAATACAGAACTAGCCCAACTAAGCCTAAGGAACAATAGTTTCATTGGTCCATTTCATCTACCATCCTACTCTAGCTTCAATATTTCTAGTTTGGATGTCTCGGATAATTCCTTCAATGGACAGCTTCAAGAAATTGGCGAAAGCATGTTTCCCAACATTGAGTTTCTCAATTTATCTAAAAATCATTTTCAAGGCGATTTTCTTTTCTCGCCCGGTGACAACTGTAAATTGAGAAGCTTGGATTTGTCTTTTAACAGCTTCTCAGGTGAAGCACCGGAGAAAATGATTTCGAGTTGCACTTCTTTGCACATTATAACGCTATCTCATAATAACTTTTACTGTGAGATTTCACACTGGATGAACAACATCACAAACTTGGATCATGTAGACCTTTCTCATAATTCTTTCAGAGGTGAAGTATCATGTGAATTTTTTTCAGCTATTTACGTAGACCTCTCCTATAACAACTTTTTTGGATCATTGCCTTCTTGTTTCAACCAGATTCCTTTCGACTTTAGAGAGACAAGTTATATAAATTTGCAAGGTAACAGGTTGACTGGATCAATACCAGATGATTTTCTCAACAAATCAGGACTGTTGGTATTAAACTTGAAAGATAACAGCCTCTCAGGCAGCATTCCCAATAAATTCGGTACATTTCCAAAATTATGGGCTCTTCTATTGGGAGGAAATTATTTAAATGGTTGCGTTCCGAATTGGCTGTGTGAACTAAATGAGGTCAACTTCTTAGATCTTTCAAGAAACTCTTTTTCTGGCTCCATACCCAACTGTTTATACAATCTCTCCTTTGGAAGGAAGAAAGTTGATGGTGATCTCTTTGAAACACAATTATTTGTGGAAACACAATTAATTTCTGGTGACATGCTCTATAACGTTTACACCTTGCGCTTCCGTCGGTTTTACATTAGTGGAGATGCCCTGGATGGAGCTCATTTTTATGTAGACCAAATAAATTATATCATTGTCGACCCAAAAATTGAGTTTGTTACAAAACATATGCCTTATAGTTAGAAGGGTTATATTCTCAACCTCATGTCTGGATTAGATTTGTTCCAAAATAAACTAACAGGTGAGATTCCATTTGAGCTAGGGAAGCTATTTCAGATTCATGCCTTGAACTTATCCTATAATCAATTGATAGGATCGATTCCAGAAACATTCTCGAATCTTACAGCATTAGAGAGCATAGAATTGTCTTATAATCATTTAAGTGGGGAAATTCCTTATGGACTGGCAGATCTAGACTACCTAGGGGTATTCTTTGTGGCTCACAATAATTTATCAGGTAGGATTCTAGACGAACGACATTTGAGTACTTTCGACAATAGAATCTTTGAGGGAAATCCATTTCTTTGCGGATCTCAGGTGGAGAAAAAATGCAATCACGGTTCACTGAATTTATCACCAATGCCACATGCAGAACTGGAAGATGGAAAATGGTATGAGATTGACCATTTAGTCTTTTTCGTAAGCTTCTCAGTATCTTTTGCAATTTTCTTTGTGGGGGTCATCACTATTTTTCATGTCAATCCTTATTGGCGAGGAAAGCTTTTTCATCACACTGAGCAGTTTGTGTTGTCATGTTATTACTTTGTGTATGATACTTTCTCCAAGTTGTTATTTGGTCGTCTATTCCATTAACAAGTAATGGTGGTGGTGGTTGATGTATCCATACATATAGGTAAAACTTATTTTAGATTTGCCATGGTTTGAAGTTTGCTTATGAATAAAAAACAGTGAGTTCGATTTGGTATGTATTTACTGAGTTTATGACAAGCATTTAGACCAAAAATTCTCCAAGGAGTTTGCTTATCATTTGAAAAATTCTCATTACCACATGAGAAGCCTGAATTTTTGGCTCCTGTAAGCTTGAATTACATATTCTATTGTAGTTTGTTAATACAAGAAAGAAGCAGATTCAAATTTATTACTAGAAATGCTATTATTGGTAAGAGCATTGAATTATTTGACCTCTTCTATTAGTGTTTTTCAATGTTAAATAGACCGAGAGGGATATTTGGTGAGAGAGGGATGGAAAGTACCTTTTAAACGCATTTCATATTTTTCATTAATTTAATTTTTAAATTTTTAATTGATACAAATAAAATATAAATTCAAACATAACAAATAAATTGTCTAAATTTTTATTATAAAATATTCTTTAATTTTATATGCCTAAACTTGAAAATAAGTTTTCTAATTTAGAACTAACTATTTATTAAAAAAATTTTATTTTAAAAATTTTTTAATTAAAAATTCATATATTACCATTGTTTTTTGGACTAAACCTGTCGGTTCAACCAATTTAACTAGAAATTGCATTGTGATTGTAATACCCGATAATTTTATTTTTAAAACTTTATTAATTAATCAAATAAAAATTTAAATTTTCTTTAAATCTATGTGGAATGGATCTTTTTAGCCTGAAAGATCATATTGGGCCCAAGTCCACATTGGAATGCCAAATTTAAAACCGAAAACTCTACTATAAAATTATATAAAAAATCTTAATTAAAATTAGTTATTTATCTTAAATCAAAAGTTGTATTTATTGTTTTAGGACTTTCCTATTAAAAATAAAAACAAAATCCATTTTATAGCATTGTAGGGGTGGCCACGGTTCCGGAACCGGCGGTTCCGGTTCCAGAACCGGCGGTTCCGGTTCCAAAAAAACTGGAACCGGAACCGAACCGAAAAAGTCCGGTTCCGGTTCCGGTTTGGAACCGGACGGTTCCGATTCCGGTTCCGGTTCCGGTCCGGTGATAAAACCGACGGTTCCGATCGATTTTCCGGCGAATCACATAATTTTAAATTTTAAATTTTGAAGACCGATTTTCAAAATTTAATAAATTTGTGAAAGTTATTTGTAAAAAAAATACACCTAAAAAATTAAAAAATTCTACAATTAAATTTATTTTTTTAAAGACTTGAATATAATTATTTTTTACAAAAAAATTCTTCAACTGAAATTATTTTTTGTTTAAAAAAGTTTGAATATAATTTAAAAAAATATTGTAGAGAGAGTAAGTAGAGAGAGTAGAGATTTTTTTGTAATGAATTTGTAAATGAAATGAGGTATTTATAATAAATCCAAAAAATTAATTTTTCAAAAATACCCTTGAAATTAGCCGTTATATAGCCGTTTATAGTTATTGGGAGGAATAATTAATAGATTTCACAATAAAATTAAAAAAAAAAAACACAACGTTCAGAACAATAATTATAAGAAGAATATGTATTTATTTTTTTATTTCATTTTTCTGTTGTCCCTTTGTAGGGTGTAGGCGTAGGGTTTATAATTTTATTGTGTCTAAGGTTGGGTGGACAGAGTGGTGGGGTACTGGGGTTTCTTTGCTCTAAAAGGAGCTTTTTTTTTTAATTTTTTTTTGGTGTGACAGTTTATAAGAACCTCCGGTTCGAACCGGTTCGAACCGGCGGTTCTAACCGGCCGGAGAACCGGCGGTTCCAACCGGTTCCGACCGGTTTTCTGGAACCGCCGGTTCTGGTTCCAGAAAATCTGGAACCGGAACCGAACCGGAATATTCCGGTTTCGGTTCCGGTTCGTCCCAGTTCCGGTTCTCACCGGTTCCGGTTCCGGTTCCGGACCGGTTCGAACCGGCGGTTCCGGTTCCAGGAACCGTGATTTGGCCAAGCCTTAAGCATTGTGTTATTAAAGTAATATCTAAAACTAAATATTATTGAATCAAATAATAAAAAGCCTAAAGTTTAAAAGAAAACTATAGAAACATTGAGGCCTAGAAGAACCCAAACCAAACCGCTAACTAAGTTGATCGAACCAAGCATAAAGCATTAAACCCGTTAAAATCTTGAAGTTTTCCATTTGAATTGACCGAACCAGTCAATTGAGCCTGGCCAGATATAGCCCGATCAAGAACATACGAGAGAAACAGTCAACAAAAAGGAAAAAGGAAGCTCGAAACCTCCTCTTCTCGATCGCAGACTGCGTTTTCCCCCTCCCTTTTCCGATCAGGTTTCCGGCCACCAAATCGACGAAGCTAGGTGGCGATCGACTTCCTGGACACTGGCGACCTCAGTTCCGGCCTCCCTTTCGCCGATTGGAGCTTGACTTGGATGAATATATGCTCTCTCTCCTGTGGTGACGCTAGCCTCCTCCGACCCGCTTTTCCGACTTCCGGCGAGCCCAAATCGGCAAGCCTGCTATTGGGATTCTCCTCTCTTGCCGCTGACTATTTCCTTCTCACCGAACAGACCTCCAATAGCGCAAATCGAAGCTGTGAGGATTAGATAGCTTCGCTTCTTCGATTTTCCGGCAAGCCAAGCTCTTTCCGGTTGTTTTTTTCACTAAGGTAAATCGAAAACTAGTAATTTCTGATTCTATTCAGCATTCTTTAAATTAGTTTGGCTTTAGGCTTAGAAATTGAAGGACTTTGAGATGTTAGGTTCTGAAATTGTGAAATTTGAGGATTTGTTACAACATGGTATTTTCTATGGAGTTTGATCACGAAATTGAACTCCTTATAAATCTTGCTTTGGTTTGATGATGCTGGCGAGATTTAAAGCCACATGTGAAAATTATAATATTTGTTATGATAATTAATTAATTTTTTTAGTATTAAATTTAGTAATATTTTATTCTTTTTGTATAAAATCATTTAATAATTTTTTAATTTTTTTTGTAAAAAGCCAAATTTGAGATTGTTTTTTATTTGATATGAAAGTTTTGTTTAACCTATAATTTGAATTTTATTTAATAAATACATTTTAAAATATTATATATAAAAATCCAATTGTACCGTATTGAATTCGACTGCACTCTATGGTTCAATGAACTCCTACTTTCATTAGTTCACTGAGGGTTCAGGATCTCAGAACATTGGATATTACAACAATGTCATATATATATATATATATATATATATATATATAATTTAGAGCAAGATATATATTTTTTTTTTTACCTTAAAATTCATGTGCAGCTCATGTTTGTCGCGGCTTAAATCCATTTTAAGCCATATATGGACTAATATCCAGTTAGACTATAGTCTAATTGCACTAGTCTCTACCACTTAAATTACTCTTCGAACATCCACATACCAAATTATGAATATAAATATTTCTTTTCTCATATATAATATTAAGCATTCTACAATAATACAACTTGATCAATTCCATGACCTTTTTTTTTTTTTTTTGAAGGTAAAACGAAGAAATCCATTAAGAAACATGATAATAAGAATACAAGCATTAAGGAATTGAATCTCACATACATAAGTGAGCATAAAAATAAATTTCATGTCATCTAGCAGTCTCCTAAATTAAATGTACTTAAAAATAACTTGGCTTAGAGAAAAGGAAGAAGTCTCACCAAAATTTATAAAAATATGTGCATTAACATTAATAAGTACTCACTTGTTATTTATAAGTCTTCGTCCAATTTTGTTTGCTTGTTATTTTTTTTTTGGATATCTCAAAATGTTTGCAAGATTTCTAAATTTATACATTTAAACAATTATTTTTTCTCTAATAACATTTCTGATTGTTCATTAAATGAAATATTTTTATTAATATTTAAGGATAAAAAAAGAGTAAAATGGTTTTTATTGACTATATATATATATATATATATCACAATTCACATCATAACCTTTTTATAATCATAAGCATCCATCATCATCATTTCATTCACAATATTTCATATCAAGGGGCAATCATTATTTCATCATCATAGTTCATGTTAACACTTAATTTTTACCCTTATGCTTGATGATGAAAATCCTTTATTTCTCTAACTAATTTAATGTTGGTAATTTTCCGGATTGGTCGGTTTATAATTTTTCTATATTTGGGCTTTTGTAGAGAATAAAATTGTTGGTTCTAAAAACTGTTAAAGGTTAATCCTAGCTCATGATTAGGAGTTAGCTTCATTAAGATTAATTAAGATTACCTTGATTAATTAATTGAGGCGGAGTCTACTAAGGAAAAAAAAAAGAAAAAAAAAAAAAGGAAAACGTGAAGAATAATATGAGTGGAATTAAGAGAGTGAAACATAATTGAATACAAAGACTAAGGTGTAAATTAAAAACCCAGTCGCATGATATATACAAAAAAAAAAAAAAGGAAAGCAAAAACGTGAAAGGAGGATAAAGGAAAAGAGAGCAGAAACGTAGGAAAAGAGAGCAAAAATGCAGCAAAAAGAGAAAAAAAGAAAAACCCTTGCAAAAAAGAAGAAGATAGAAGATAAAGAAAAGGTACCTCGGCAATTAATTAACCTACAAAGAATTCGATTTGAGAATCAATAGAAGGTAAAAAATAACTCTTTGAGTTGAGAGAATCAATCTATTTAATCCATTTTTATTGTTTTTCTCTCCTTAGTTCCTTGATAGAGTTGTATTTTGATTCATTTTATTTTTTTCATTTAATCTATTTGCTCTATTGTAAATAATCATTTAAATATGATTTTTATTATATAAAAATGAATCTAAGTAGTGTATAATCAAATCAATTTAGTATTAATATGAATGAAGAATATAAGTTTTTGTAAGTTAATCAAATCAATTTAGTATTAATATGAATTGAAGAATATAAGTTTTTGTCCTTGGAAAACATTGAAACTCGTTTATATAAAAAAAATACTGATACGAGGAGGCTTACACACTTGTTGTTAAGCCTTATGTATAGGTAACAATTATTTACGTACAAGTTGCTTGTTTGTTTATCAGATATAGACCGGTATATAAAAGGCTTCAGCATTGTTGTCAAGTCTTACATACCAGTAATAATTCTTTACGCATTGTCCTCGTATTTTTGTGTTGTTCATTTTGTTATATTATATTGTTCTTATTTATCTTAATTCTGATTTTTCAAATTGATTTTTTTATTTTTCATAATTTATGTAATCTATATATATATATATATATATATATATATATATATTCTAGAAGCAAAAGATGTTTTAAAAACATTGACGTACGCTCTATTTTTTCAACATTCTAATTTTCCTGCTTTTAGAAATTTTTGGAATTTTTTCTTTTTTTCTCTACTTTTCTGTATTTTAATTGGATATATATCTTGTTAAATATTGTTTTCTCTTAATAAATAAATACAACTTTGAATTTTTTTGAATATTTTCCTATCTGCAAAATAAATACTAATATCTGTTTATGTATATTTATTTATACTGAAGAGTTTTCAACTCTCTCATTCCTCTCATTATTTTGCTTTCAAGTTGGGTTGATTTATAGCCGCCTCCTTCCTACATCACATTCACTGGAACCACCCGCTCAGTGGGTTGAAATTAAGTTTTGGCAATTGGATTCATCATTGTGTTGATGTACAACTTATTTGCTGTATGTATGCATATATGTTACATTCTCTTAGATTTTTGAATTAGAGGAATATATTGAAAAAGAAAAAAATTAATTACCAAATTGTTTGAGTAATTTGCTTGACATCCAATTATTTTCTATTGTATGAATAGTTATTTAGACCAAGAAAATAAACATACTTTTTTTTTCAATTTTCTGCATTTGTTAATTTATTTTTTTATAAATTAAATTGTTTTTTTTTCAAGATGTAGGGATACAGGGTTGAGTGTAGAGACATTGCCTGTTGATCTCCCATTGTATGGGTGATATTGACTCAAGATCCACTTAAGGTATTTCTAAATTAATCAAAATCATTGCCTAATAAGATTTTCTTTTATTTTAATTCGCAGATTTCATTTATTTGTTTGGAGAAAATGTTTGAATACGAACAAGGAATGAGTTATATTGAGTTCACTAATCGGCTTTTACAAAATTATGATTTTTTTTACCTTTCTGAAAAAAGATTAATGAGTTTTGTCAGTACCTTTTCTTTCTCCGTATGTTATTAGGTTTCTTTAAGATAATGTGGTTATGTGTCCAACGAGCGAAAGCTTGCTGAAGAAGTATTTAAATTAAATAATTAGACGAATTAGAAGATTTCTAGATATTAACAGAATTATAAATTTGAGATTTCTAGAAAGAAATTTCAATTATTTTGCTGTCACGAGATAAATATCCTAAATTTGATTATTATAGGCTTCTCTTTAGGGGTTTGTAATTACTTATTATTTAATATTTCATATTCGGATACTGTGAATTTCGATTTTATTTTTATATAATTTATTCATAAATTGATAAATACAATTTAAAAAAAAAAAACTAATGAGGATAAGATCCATTTAAAAAAAAAAAAAAAAGAAATACTAAATAGCACAAGAGATAGTCCTCTACAAATCCTCTATTATTAATAAGAAAATTCTCAGAAAGAAAAACTCTCTTATGCAGAAATATCGTGATTATTTTATGAGATTACAGAAGGAAAATTACTTGAGAACTTCTGTTGGTGGGATAAAGCATTCAGACACAGCTTGGAAAGTTTCTGCTGGTAGTTTTAGCACCCAGAACTCAATCAACATACAACAGAGCTTTGCTTATGCTACTTCAAATCACAGCTATGGATTTCCTGGACAACTATGCTTCAAATATAGTATCATAAATTTTCAAACACCTGCAAGTGGCTTTCAACGTTTTCTCTTTTGTCAGGTGTAGGTTATACCATAGAAAGCCACATAAATGATAACAAAAAATTTTATTTATAAGCCTTAAAAAATGTTTAAATCGTTTTCAAATTTATTTAAATAAAAAAATATGTTGATATACAATTATTTAATATAAATTAATAACATTACAATTTCTATTATAACATGATAATTTAATAATGCAATCTGCTGAAAAATAAATTATAAACAGCACTTTGTGAAAAGTGCGGGCCTTCTTCTAGTTTTATTTGATTTTAAATGTTTTTTAGTTGAGTTATGATAGGTTTAATTTAATTAGTGTTAATTCCTTACTTGTATCATAATTTATTTGGTTATTAAATATATTTATTAGATGAATGATTAAGGTTGTATGGTATATTTATTAGATGAATGGTTGAGATTATTTGATTAAATTATTTATTTATTTACTCATTATTTGTGGGAATGTAATTAAATAGTGTATGATATTTTTAAAGGAGATGTAATCAATTAGTTGCACGTTATTTTTAAAGGAGTTGTAATTAATTAGTTGTAGGTTTGTTAACTATTTAGGGATGTAATTCTTTTCTTGTCCATCCTTTCTTTGTATATTTAATTAGTTGTTGTGGATGTTTAATTTATTTACGTTTACGATTTTGCCCTATTAATGTGAAAAATGATCTTTTGGTTTCAAAATTAAAATACTTTCAAAAGGATTTTTTTTTTTATAGTAACAAGGGTTAAAAATTAAAATCAACCCTTACCTAAATAAACCAACAAAGTGGAGGCCGGTGCTATAGCTGGGTGGGCTTCGGCACCTAACACCTTCACAAGCCCGCACCTAACTTCCTTATCTAAAATCTGGTTAAGCGGTTGGGTTCTTTTGGAGGAATTCAATCGCTACATGGCAATTGTTCCAGATTTTACTTGGGTGGTGACTTCTATTCTCTGGTATTCTCCGGGTTAGCCTTGATCCATTCCATCTTCCCTTGAGCCTTTGAGCTTCGATACAATGCGGAGCCGTTTTCTTAGGCGTGAGCCCACATTTCACATCTTAAAGCAATCACAATCATTTATCATATAGATTCAAGATAGACAAAGTAAAGACTCCCATATTATTTAATTCAGACACTAGAATACACACCAGATCATTTTTATACCGGCCAAAATATAACATTATATTTTTATTTTTATTCAGACACTATGAGGTATACACCATTATATTCTCCCACATACCATCATTCAAGTCTTGGCACTGCTAGATATACACCAGATTATTCTCATACAGCTCATTATTACATACACGAGTACATGGGTTTGCATAGATCATTCCTTCACAGGCCACCGGATCATTCTCTCACATGACGTTTACTTCTACATATAGTGATTTGTGGAGTCTACACTAAATCATTTCCTCACAAACCAATCATTTATTTATACTGGGACAAAAATGGCATACACCAGATTATTCCTAAGCATTCCATCATCATCACATTTCATCTTATTTATATAGCACATTACAAGTTCATACTTTATTCCAACCCCATCATAACATCTCATTATATAAAATAGCATAGCATTCATCATAGTATCATCTCATATCATCATCAGTCAAGGTATAGCTCATTCGTAACACAATCATAGTTCATTCACAACTCAGTCATGGCTAGGGATGCAAGAGAGGGGGTACCCGCGAATTTTGAACTATTCGTATCCATACCCATCTAAAATTTTACTACCAATATATGTCCCAAACCCATTTAAATATCTATATCCAAACCTGTTTAAAATTTTATTACCTGTATCTATCCCAAATGAGTTTAAGGTATTCCTTAAATGGGTAAGGTATCTACAAATTTTAAATTATCCAAACCTAAACTTATTTAAAATATATTTTTTTGCTAATAAATAGATAGGGTACCCACAGGTACCCATGGCCAAAACCTTTTATTATATCTGTAATGGTTAGAAGGTACCTAGAATCTTATATCTATACTCCACCTGTATCCATTACGGGTAGTAATTTCACTACTCGTATCCATCTCTAATTCATTTGTAATCATCCGTACCCTTATCAAACGGATCGGACCAGATCCGATACCATTAAATACCCGTCTCACTTCCATCTCTAATCATACTCTTTCATAGTTCTTTTCACAGCTCAATCATAGCTTGTTCTATCTCATTTTACAATTCAACCATAGTCCATTTATAGCATTTAACCAACATTCATGCAATTTGCTTTGTGCCTTGACTTCTGTAATATACATTTATGCAATAAAATTCTTAAAAAACCTTAAATTCTTCATAACTTTCCCATAAAATTCTTCATAACTAACAAAAAATCACTTAAATTCCATATGATACCTAATATATAAGGCTAGTTGTCTAATAAAGGTCAAGTCCAAAACAAATCATTCTTATTACCACTGCACCGACCTTGTAGCAAACAACTTGCAAAACTACCAATTATGTCCAATAATTCATGCACATTAGGACCTTAAATATTTTTTATCATAAAAATTGATATTCTAAAGCATAATATATCTAGAAACTAGATTCAAATATCAACCCAAGGTTTAGTTACAAATTTTTCAGTATAAACTCAATTGTCAGCCCAGGTTTGGTTATTAATTTAAATAATCTCATGAATCACTTCATTAATCATGTGATAAATCTATAGGGCAAGGGTTGTCAATCATTAAGGAACATTTTATTGACATATTTAGTAGCTTAAAAATCAATTAATCATTCATTTAGTTTGATGCATAAAATTCATAATAGAGCTACACTAAAGGATCTCAATGCCAAAAATAGTCAAAATTTGCCACATCATTTAACAGGCGAAGTATGTACATCTTCATGGCTACTTTTCATATCAGAAGGTGAATATCAATCGCTGAAGCTCTAATATCTATCCAACTTCTTGTTGGATCATTCAATCCACGGTAGAATAAGGAAGTGAGATATTGACTATAAGATTATTATAAGAAAATTTGCTGAGGACAGGGGGATTTTTGCTAAAGACGAAAAAATCGAATCGGAACAGGCTTGGTTGATTTTTTTTTTTTAAACGGTTTTCTCTTATTAAATCCATTTTATTAATCCTCAGAAATGGCGATCCTTTTGAAAAAGGCATTGAAAGTATCTCTTACATTGGTAAGAGTTTTAGTTTTAGGAGTCGCCACTTTTTTTAGGGAAAATTCTCGAATTAGTCGATTCTTTAGAATCGATTAACTTGGTTTTAAATCAAAGATAGGGTTCGGGAGTTAGGTATGATGTTGGGAAGGTGTTAGACACCTATATTGTCTGATTAAACGGCCTCCTTGTTGTCCATTAATTCACAATGATTTAATAATACAATTCACTAAAATTGAGGTGTAAAATACTTTTTATTGCAATTTTTGGAAAGCATGTCAATCATGCACACAATCTCATCCAATCAAGCACACAATCTCATCCATACGACATGAAATAAACCATCCAAAGAAAGGGAGGGGGGAGGAGAAAAGATTACAAACCAATACCTAACTGTACAGTCTACCCTTTAACCCTCCAAATTTCCCAACTGTTTAATATTACAAGCAAGCAATAATAGGAACCCAATTAAGACCCTTTAAATTTAGCCAATTTACAAAATAAAACCAAAGCAACAAGGAAGCATCCATTCAACATATAAAATATAGGTAACATTTACAGAATTATACAATACACTCAGAACCATAAAACATTCATTCATCCAACAAATGATAAAATGATACATGTTTATGTTCAAAAGTTAATGAATAACGGGTTAGTGCAACAATAATCATAATACAATGAATAAAAAGGGCAGAAATTTAAAGGACAGAATATTAAAAGTCCTTAAAGTAAAGAACATTAATTTAACACCAAAAGAAAATGAAAAAGAGATGGAGAAAAGAATTAAAGGCCCTTAAAAGCTACCTTTTTGAAGATTTCCTCAAAGTTAATATACGAATGGATGAAGGAACCCATAAGTTGAGTTCTTGATCCAACAATCCAAGTTTGAGATTAGATAAATGTGTTTATGGGATTTTCAATGAATCCTTAAGGTTTTTTATTGATTAGAAATGGATGAATCACAAGTTTAACCAAAGAGAAAACACAACTTTAACTTTGATTTTGTGTTGAGTTTTGAAAATGCAATAGTTTCCTTAAGGTTTCCAAAAAATCCTCCTTAACACAATTCCCAATCCCTATTTATATGCAAATGGGGATGTGTAGCCCTATTTTAGGGCTTACGTGACAAAAATGCCACTGGTGGGCCACAAAATAGGGTCGATCCACTTTTACAAAACCAAACCGGGTAGCATGCAAAATGAGGCGGTGCACTGAAAAGTGCGCCTGTAGAGCCCATCGCGCTTCTTGAGCTCGGTTTCATTGTGAAATGCCTTGTGCTCGAAAAGGTAAAAATGGTTAAACACGTGTATTAGCTTAGCCACAGACCATTGGTCTGAAAACCAAGATGATCGGGAATCTCGATCCAAACTTATGTAAAAAACGGTTTATCATCACTGAGACTTTAAGGGAAAATTTTGAGCGTCTATAGTTTGCCCCAATTTAATGATATTTTATTTTTTAAGCAAGATGTCGCTAAAGTGTAAAGTAGACGAGTAGGTGAGAAAATACTTACCTACTAGTTACTGAGTTGCCAAGTGATAGCCTCGCAAAGCGGGCAAATCTTGTTATGTTATTTCAATATAAATTGCATGAATGCATGATTGTTTTCTATATTTTACGTTTGTTCGTGTTGTTTTGCTTTAAAGTAATTTCCAGGTACAAAGTTGAAGCAAAGCTTTGTTTTATACAAAAGAAGACCAAAACAAGTTGAAAGAATGGAAGAAACCTTTAAATCCAGCCCTCACGTCGCGGAGCAGGTCGCAACAAAGAAAACACGCCCAAGTCGTGAGCGCTAAGTCACGCGCGCAACTAACACCCAGGAAAGGAAGTCGCGAGCGCGATATGCATCTACGCGGGCGCGAGAAGCAGATCTGAGTAACAGAAGCGATTGGACCAAAAGACGCGAGCGCGATATGCATCTACGCGAGCGCGAGAAGCAGATCTGAGTAACAGAAGCGATTGGACCAAAAGACGCGAGCGCGATATGCATCTACGCGAGCGCGAGAAAGCACCTTTGAGAGTCAGAAGGTTTTCCAGCAAAAGACGCGAGCGCGACTTTAATCTTCGCGCGCGCGTAAATCACTCTTGAGAGGCAGAAGCATCTGGAGCATAAGTCGCGAGCGCGACTTTCAACAGCGCGAGCGCGAGTCGAGATTTCCAGGAGACGTGTTTGCTGCCTTTTCATCAGAAAATCATATCTTTTTATGCAGGGGTCGGGACTCTTCCCATGAGAAGTCACCTTAAGCACCTCTTGGCCAATCAACACCACCATCACTCTTCTCTTCTATAAATAGCAATCAAAGTGAAGCTACAAAGGATATACAGAATTAATTATTATTCAGAATTAGATTCACAAAATACTTAGATTGTATTAAGAGAGTGTGTTAGTAGTACTTAGAACAAGATTGATGAGAGTCACTTGTTATTGATTGTGCCAAGAAACACCAAGAAGTCCCTCGAGGTGTGACGCCCTCCAAGAGGCCTGAGTTAGATTCATTCTTTCTCTTGTTTTACAGACTTATTGTATGTTGTTCTTCATAACTCTTCTATGCAAAGCAACAATATCTAATTGGTAGTATTCAATAAAATTTCTTTAAGTTATCTTTTGGTCTTTGTTTAATCAAAGTTACTAGATTATATTCTCAGAAGGAAATAATTTAGTAAAGATCAAAGAGATTTAATTCATTGAGCTGAATTTACATATGCATGTTTCACTTATTTCTGTTGGAATTAAATCTATCTTATTGAAATAATCAAAGAATAAGAATTAGGTTTAATATTTAACAAAGTAAGGTTTTTATTATAAGTATAAGTACTTATAATAGATAGTATAATTCTATACTGAAAAGTTGAATTATATCATACCATGTGTAATTAAAGAATTCTTTATTGCATATTACAAGCTTTTGCATAGAGAAGGAAAATCCTGTGTATGATCAATTAATCTAAGTATTTTACTACACACTTATCTTTATAATTAATTATTCTAAATATTTTACTATACACTTGTCTTTTAATTTAATTAAATAATAGTCTTAGTATAAATAGATATCAATCACTTTTGTATTTATTTCTGTAAACACACTATTAAGAGTAAAGTAGTAAAGTGTATTCAACCCGTTCCTCGTGGGATCGATCTTTTATTACTACGTTGCGATCCGTATACTTGCGGGAACTCAATAGAGACGCAACAAGTTTTTGGCGCCGTTGCCGGGGAACGGTGTTTTGTCATTTAACGAAATATTCTTATATGTGATTTGCAGCTTATTTTAATTAAAGTTACATACTTATATTTGATTCAAAATTTTGCAGGAACACATAAGCTTACATACTCATATGCCAAGTACCAGATCTTCAAACAGTGAATTGGAGGATTATCAGCCTGAGATTGAACAATTCCTTTCACAACGAAAAAAGAAGAAGAAAAGAAGAAATTCAAGAATCATGGGTGATGGAAATCCGCCACAGAGGTTGATGGACTTTGTGACTCCAAGTTTAAATGGTTCACAAAAGGGAGTAGTACGTCCACCGGTAAATGCTAATCAGTTTGAGATTAAACCTGCTTTATTACAAATGCTTCAAAATAGTGTTCAGTTTTACGGATTGCCAAATGAGGATCCTAATTCGCATATAGCTAGTTTTCTTGAGATCTGTGATACCTTCAAGATGAATTCAGTACCATCAGATGCTATCAAATTACGTCTATTTCCTTTCACATTGAAAGATAAGGCAAAAGCTTGGTTGAATTCATTACCGCCAAACTCTATCACTACTTGGGAAGAACTAGCCCAAGCCTTCTTGTCCAAATATTTCCCACTAGCAAAAACCGCTAGGCTTATCAAAGAAATAACCTCATTTACTCAGCATGAAAATGAATCCCTATATGAGGCATGGGATCGCTATAAAGAGCTCCAAAGAGTTTGTCCACACCATGGCCTTCCCCAAAATATATTGATTCAAACTTTCTACAATGGAGTGACACCTTCTACAAGGGGAACTATAGATGCTATGGCAGGAGGATCATTAATGAAGAAGACTACTAATGATGCAATTGAGTTACTAGAAGAGATGGCCAACAACAATAGCATATGGCCAACCGAAAGAACTCAGGTAAGTCATTCTACTGTTAGCAATGAGTCTTCTTCTTCTTCAAAGAATTCAGTTAAGAAAATGCATGAATTAGACCCTTTAACTATGATGCAAGCACAAATTTCTGCTTTGTCCTACAAAATTGATAACTTAAACATAAGTAAATCAACATCCCTTACTTGTGACAATTGCGGTCAAAATGGGCATGTGTCAAATGAATGCAATTATAAGCATCCGGTTATGGAGGAACAAGTAAATTATGTCCAAGGACAAGTTCGCGGCCCATATCCGAATACTTATAATGCTGAAAATCGTAATTATCATAATTCTTTTTGGAGAAATCATGATAATCACGAGGGGGGAAATCAGGGCAGTCAATATCAAGATAGACTAGGACAATTGACCAATAAAATTGATAAATTTCTGGAGGGATTTAACCAAAAGATGAATAGTCAGGATGATAGCTTTAAATGGTTGGAATCGAAATTTGACAAGTTATTCAAAAATCATTCATCATCTATACATAACTTGGAGGTACAAGTAGGGCAGCTTGCCAATGCTATTTCCTCACGTGAAGTAGGAAATCTTCCTAGTAATACAGAAAAGAATCCTAGGGAGAATGTGAGCGCCATTGCCTTACGAAGTGGAAAAATATTAGATAAAATAGTTCCTTCGGGTATTGAAGCTAATGTTTTGAATAATGCAACTGTGGAGCCGGTTGGTGAACCGAGCATTGAAGTAAATAATGCAGGATCCAAAGAACAAGAAACAGGAAAGGATAAAGGGAAGGACAATGTTAAAGCTTATCAATCTAGGCCACCTTTTCCGCAAAGGCTCAAGAAGCAGGAGCAAGATAAGCAGTTCTTAAATTTTATTGATAAACTGAAAAATTTGCATATCAACATGTCGCTTATGGAAGCTGTCACACAAATACCAAATTACGGTAAGTTTCTTAAAGAATTGATCTCAAAGAAACGTAGTTGGGAAGATGTGTCGACAGTCACTCTAACTGAGGATTGCAGTTCCATAATCTCAAGTAAGTTACCTACTAAACTCAAAGATCCAGGGAGTTTCACTATACCATGCAAATTAGGTAAAGTAGATTTTCCTAGATGTCTTTGTGATTTGGGAGCAAGTATTAATTTGATGCCATTATCTCTCTTTAAGAAATTGGGATTAGAAGATGAAGTTAAGAGAACTAATATGGTTTTGCAACTTGCTGACCAATCTATTAAAAGACCTTATGGTATCATTGAGGATGTGCTTGTTAAGGTTGATAAATTTATATTTCCAACTGATTTTGTCATACTCGATTTTGTTTATGATGAAAATTGTCCTCTTATTTTAGGAAGACCATTTATGAACACAGGGAGGGCATTAATTGATGTTTCAGAAGGAAAATTAGTACTTAGGATAGGTGATGATATCATTGAATTTCATATAGATAAAGCCATGAAATATCCTATGGATGAGGGGAATTGCATGAGAATTGATGTAGTTGATGTCTGCATACAAGAAATGTTTGCTTTAGAAGATAAGGAACATTTTGAGGAAGAAAATGTCAATAATGAAGAAGAAGAGTTTATAAATTTAAGACCTGAAATGTTACTTAGGGAGCATGAGCCTTTACCACCATCAATTGAAGTTCCACCAACAGTAGATCTTAAAGAGCTACCGAATCATCTACGATATGCTTTCTTAGGTAAAGATCACACTCTTCCTATAATTATTTCTAACAAATTAACTATTGATCAAGAAAATGATTTATTAAAAATTGTTAGAAACAGGATTAAGAGTATAGGATGGCAAATTTCTGATCTTAAGGGGATAAGTCCAAATCGAGTCATGCATTATATCAATCTTGAGGATGGACATATACCTAAAGCAGAAAGACAAAGAAGACTTAATCCTAATATGACAGAAGTAGTAAAGAAAGAAATTATCAAATTACTAGATGCCGGAATAATAAACCCAATTTCGGATAGCCAATGGGTTAGTCCCATTCAATGTGTGCCTAAAAAGGGAGGAATGACTGTAGTAAAAAATGATAATGGTGACCTAATTCCTACTAGGACCACTACAGGTTGGAGGGTATGTATTGATTATAGAAAACTTAATTCAGCCACAAGAAAAGATCATTTTCCGTTACCATTCATAGATCAAATGTTAGAAAGAATTGCTGGTCATGCTTTCTATTGTTTTCTCGATGGATATTCGGGATATTTTCAGATTTATATCTTTCCGAATGACCAAGAGAAAACCACATTTACTTGTCCATTTGGTACATTTGCATATAGGCGCATGCCCTTTGGATTATGCAATGCACCTGCAACATTTCAACGTTGCATGACCGCAATTTTTAATGACTATATAGAGGAAATTATGGATGTCTTCATGGATGATTTTTCTGTTTATGGTGATTCATTTGAAAGTTGTTTGAAAAATCTAGATCTTGTATTGTCAAGATGTGAAAGTGCTAACTTGGTCTTAAATTGGGAGAAATGCCACTTTATGGTTGATGAGGGCATTGTTTTAGGGCACAAAATAAGTAAGGAAGGAATCCAGACAGATAGGGCTAAGATAGAAGCCATAGAAAAGTTACCTCCTCCTACTACGGTTAAAGGTATAAGATCTTTTCTAGGCCATGCAGGATTTTATAGAAGATTTATAAAAAATTTTTCTATCGTTGCTAAGCCTCTAACTAACTTACTTGTTAAAGATGCATCTTTTGATTTTTCTCCAGAATGTTTGGAAGCTTTTAAAACTTTAAAGAAGGCATTAGTAAGTGCACCGATTATAGCAAAACCTAATTGGGGATTACCATTTGAAATAATGTGTGATGCTAGTGATGTTGCTGTTGGTTGTGTATTGGGTCAAAGACATGAGAAGAAGTTGCATGTGATATACTATGCCAGCCATGTTCTAACTAGTACTCAAATGAATTATACAACTACTGAGAAGGAAATGTTGGCTGTAGTATATGCATGTGATAAATTCAGATCATACTTGTTAGGAGCCAAAGTCATAATCTATACTGATCATTCTGCATTAAAATACCTGTTTGCTAAAAAAGATGCAAAACCACGTCTTATTCGATGGGTATTATTATTGCAAGAATTTGACATTGAAATAAGAGACAAAAAAGGTTCTGAAAATTTAGTTGCTGATCATTTATCACGTTTGGAAAATGAAGAAGGACCAATAGGAGAAACTACCATTATAAATGAAAATTTCCCAGATGAGAATCTAATGTTAGTACAACATGTTCACACACCTTGGTATGCTGACATTGCAAATTTTCTAGCTTCTAACATCATACCTCCAGATATGACTTATGCACAAAAGAAGAAGTTCTATGCAGATGCTAAAAATTTCTTATGGGACGAACCATTCTTGTTCAAGATATGTATGGACGGTATGATTAGAAGGTGTGTAGGGGAAACAGAAATACAAGATATACTTATGCACTGTCACTCTAGTCCATATGGAGGGCATCATGGGGCAAATAGAACTGCTTCAAAGGTTTTGGAAAGTGGTTTTTATTGGCCTACTCTATTCCACGATGCTCGTATATTTGTCTCTCATTATGACAGGTGTCAAAGGGTTGGCAACATAAGTCGCAAAGATGAAATGCCTCTATCCAACATACTCGAGGTAGAAATATTCGATGTATGGGGAATCGACTTCATGGGACCATTCCCTATTTCACAAGGTAAAAGTTATATCCTGGTAGCTGTCGATTATGTTTCCAAGTGGGTGGAAGCACAAGCATGTGTCACAAACAACGCCAACACAGTGGTCAAATTCTTAAAAGCATTATTTACAAGATTTGGGGTTCCAAGAGCAGTCATAAGTGATGGAGGTACGCACTTTTTAAATAGATCATTTGAAAGCCTTTTGAAAAAAATATGGAGTACATCACAAGGTATCTACTCCATATCATCCACAAACTAGCGGACAAGTGGAAATCTCCAACCGTGAGCTTAAGTGGATTTTGGAAAAAACAGTCAATTCATCACGGAAGGATTGGTCACTTAAACTCGATGATGCACTGTGGGCATATAGAACAGCATTTAAGACACCGATTGGGATGTCTCCATACCGTTTGCTTTATGGTAAGGCATGTCACCTACCCCTAGAATTGGAATATAAAGCATATTGGGCAATAAAGTCTTTGAATTTTGATTTAAGCAAGGCTGGTTACAAGAGAAAACTTCAGTTAAATGAACTTGATGAGATAAGATTATTAGCATATGAAAATGCCAAGTTATATAAGGAAAGAACTAAGAAATGGCATGATAATCATATTCGAATCAAATCATTTAAAGAAGGAGACCAAGTGCTATTATTTAATTCAAGATTACGCCTATTTCCTGGAAAATTGAAGTCCAGATGGAGTGGACCATTTGAAGTAATCAAAGTTGCAGAACATGGAGCATTAGAATTGAAGAATCTATCTAATGGTTCTACATTCATGGTAAATGGACAACGATGTAAGCTTTATTTAGGTAATAGGATTGATGATCCACCACAGGTAACATTTTAAATCAATTTCATTAAGTATGAATAAATTTCAATAACTACTTAAAATGCTTTGTTTATTACAAATGTATTATTTGTTTATTTATTTTAAGTTAAAAAAAAAAAAAAAGGGGAAAAACTCATCAAAAGTCAAGTATGCAGGGAAATTATTTTGCAGGTAACAAAATTCGCGACCGTGAATACAAACTGCGCGGGCGCGACTTTCGCAAAAAAGAGACAGAAGCTTTTTAAACAAAACTCGCGATCGCAACATTAATCTGCGCGAGCGCGAGTTTTACACAAAACAAGTCAGAAGCTTCAAGATCCCCAATCGCGATCGCAACATCTATTTGCGCGAACGCGAGTTCTCTGCAAAATCAGTCAAAAGCAAAGAGATTCACTCTCGCGATCGCGATAACACCAAGCGCGAGCACGATTAGGGCAAAACAGAGGACAGAGGCGAATCATTCGCGAGCGCGAAATTGCAAACGCAATCGCGACTCTAGCAAAATTCCTGGCGCGATTCTACAAATTCTTGGCGCCACTTCCTAACGGTCAGAAATTCTCAACTGTCCTCTCATATTCCATTCAATTCTTTGCCTTCCCAAAGCATTCAAATCTGCAAAAACTGTAAGTACCCTTTCAAATCCAATCAAAACTCTTTCTTTTTAACTTCCCCATTAACTACTTAACCCTATCCTTCCCCCGATTCATCTATATAAGAAACTCAATCCCTTCTTCACAAACCCCCAAACTCTGTCACTCCAAACCCAATTTCCAAACAAGTTTTCTGCGTATCCTAAACAACAAATATCCCCATCCACACTCACACCATGCCATTCAAGCAAAAGGCCAGGAAGACCAAGGAAGGATCTTCATCCTCTGCACCTGCACGAAAGGATTTGGCCACTAGATTTAAGGCTCCTTTCCCCATATATACTATAGCGGAAGGAGAACGCTACACACGCCTAGCCAAGTGCACTTTCACAGGTATGTATCTTCTTGACCCAACCTTTTTGCAAGATACTGGTATTTTAGAGAAAGTACAAGAATATTTGAAAACTCTAAATTTTGAAATATTTAGTCAATTGCAAATTCCTGAAAATGCTAAATTAAGTTTAGAGTTACTAACTACTGTTGATTGGGTGGATGAGGATCAAATGGCCATCAATTTTAGAGTAGATGGAGAAGAATTAACTGTGGGATATGATCAAATGCATGAATGGTTAGGATTTCCCAAAAGTTTATGTGCTCCTAAACAGAAAGGATGGAATGCATCTTCCGTTTGGGAAAAACTAACAGGGCAATCAACTTTTACCCCACGAAATTCTGGAAATAAATGGATAAAAGATGAGAGTATTTTATATCTGCAGAAGTATTTGTGTTATGCCTTGTTTGGACGGGTGGAAGCATCCAAAGTCCAAACAAGAGACTTGTTTATTTTGGACTGTATTTTACAGGGAAAACGAGTTGACGTTGCAGGAATAATACTCGATACAATATACAACGCCTCTCGTCATCAAGGCAAAGTTACTTTTGGAATAGGTAGTCTGGCGCCTATCTTGGCACATATTGCTCGAATGCCTATTCCACCTTATCAGCCCCAGCCTACTGACACTTTTCGGTATATGGATGGCGCATTCTTAAAAAGGACAGGTTTAGTTGAAGAAGTAAAAACTGGCAGTACAGTTACCTATTGTTGGAAGCCATGGGAAACACGAGTTGGGCACAGCGAGCGCGATGAAGGAACTTCGGATGCACAAACGCAAAGACAGCGGAAGGGCAAAGCACCGGTCACATCATCTTCTCATGCGGAAGAAGAAGAAGATGACGTTGCCGGATGGAGGCAAGTCTTGGGTAAAGTTGAAGCTTTACAGCAGTCGCAGGAAACCTTGCAAGCTACTGTTCTTGACATGGGACACAAATTGCTTACAATTCAGAAAAACCACGAGCGGATGGAACGGAAGTGGATGAAATATTTCCACCATAAAAACATCGAATTCACTCCATCGCCTCCAGGTTCTCCGGAGGCCTAAGGTTTTTCTGTTTCCCTTTAGTTTTCTTTATATATATATATATTTTTTTTCTTCAGTATTGTGTGAATTGCATGTGATATTTGTTTTTCTTGCATTTCTCATCCCACAATGAGGACATTGTGTCTTTTAAGTGTGGGGGAGACTTACATTTTCTTTTATTTTCTCTGATTCAAAAAAAAAAAAATTGCACAATTAAAAAAGTCAACTTCTTTGCCTTAGTTCATTTGCTTTAATCTCTACATGTTGATTTGTTTGTATTTTGCTTGTTGAAATAGAAGTCTTGAATAATATACCATGGTTAGAGAGATTGAATGTTTATATGAACTTAAGTATTGATATTTTACATATGACATTTTTCAAATAGCACATTTTAATCTTTAGTTAATTATCTAGACATTATCTTTTGTTTTAGAGAAGCTTGAATCCTACCTTGAATGAAGAATAGGAAGCAAATGAAAATTAAATACTTGTATGTTTCAAGTCAATAAAGGATGAAGGTATGTTCAAGAGAGAAAAATATAAGATAGGGGAATAATGGAAAATCCGTTTTAAAATAAAAGTGGTATGGAGCATAAAATGCAACCACTTATCATTTACATTCCCACATATCTTCAATAAAAATAGCAAAAGAAAAGAATTGTGGTATGGAGCATAAAATGCAACCACAAAAGACAAAAAAAAAAAAAAAAAAAAAAAAAAAAAAAGTGGTATGGAGCATAAAATGCAACCACTTGAGTAAGATAGAAATAAAAACTACCTAAAAATGCCTTGAGATAAGAAAAGATACATGTATGCTATCTAAAATACTTCCTATTCTTTGCATTCTAAGGATGGAGGATTGTCTATCTCATTTCTTAAAAAATGGCTAGATTTATTATACTTCAGATTTTTGTTTGCTATTTTTAAATTTTACATGTCATATTCAATTACACTACTTGGTTCATAAAATATATATAATCTCTTATCTTTGGTAGATTACTTAAGAAGTCTAAATCAACGAATAAAAACAAACAAGATGAACATGAAGTTCAAAAAGAAAGATGAATATTTTTGCTTAGGGACAAGCAAAAGCTAAGTGTGGGGGAATTGATAGCCTCGCAAAGCGGGCAAATCTTGTTATGTTATTTCAATATAAATTGCATGAATGCATGATTGTTTTCTATATTTTACGTTTGTTCGTGTTGTTTTGCTTTAAAGTAATTTTCAGGTATAAAGTTGAAGCAAAGCTTTGTTTTATACAAAAGAAGACCAAAACAAGTTGAAAGAATGGAAGAAACCTTTAAATCCAGCCCTCACGTCGCGGAGCAGGTCGCAACAAAGAAAACACGCCCAAGTCGTGAGCGCTAAGTCGCGCGCGCAACTAACACCCAGGAAAGGAAGTCGCGAGCGCGATATGCATCTACGCGGGCGCGAGAAGCAGATCTGAGTAACAGAAGCGATTGGACCAAAAGACGCGAGCGCGATATGCATCTACGCGGGCGCGAGAAGCAGATCTGAGTAACAGAAGCGATTGGACCAAAAGACGCGAGCGCGATATGCATCTACGCGAGCGCGAGAAAGCACCTTTGAGAGTCAGAAGGTTTTCCAGCAAAAGACGCGAGCGCGACTTTAATCTTCGCGCGCGCGTAAATCACTCTTGAGAGGCAGAAGCATCTGGAGCATAAGTCGCGAGCGCGACTTTCAACAGCGCGAGCGCGAGTCGAGATTTCCAGGAGACGTGTTTGCTGCCTTTTCATCAGAAAATCATATCTTTTTATGCAGGGGTCGGGACTCCTCCCATGAGAAGTCACCTTAAGCACCTCTTGGCCAATCAACACCACCATCACTCTTCTCTTCTATAAATAGCAATCAAAGTGAAGCTACAAAGGATATACAGAATTAATTATTATTCAGAATTAGATTCACAAAATACTTAGATTGTATTAAGAGAGTGTGTTAGTAGTACTTAGAACAAGATTGACGAGAGTCACTTGTTATTGATTGTGCCAAGAAACACCAAGAAGTCCCTCGAGGTGTGACGCCCTCCAAGAGGCCTGAGTTAGATTCATTCTTTCTCTTGTTTTACAGACTTATTGTATGTTGTTCTTCATAACTCTTCTATGCAAAGCAACAATATCTAATTGGTAGTATTCAATAAAATTTCTTTAAGTTATCTTTTGGTCTTTGTTTAATCAAAGTTACTAGATTATATTCTCAGAAGGAAATAATTTAGTAAAGATCAAAGAGATTTAATTCATTGAGCTGAATTTACATATGCATGTTTCACTTATTTCTGTTGGAATTAAATCTATCTTATTGAAATAATCAAAGAATAAGAATTAGGTTTAATATTTAACAAAGTAAGGTTTTTATTATAAGTATAAGTACTTATAATAGATAGTATAATTCTATACTGAAAAGTTGAATTATATCATACCATGTGTAATTAAAGAATTCTTTATTGCATATTACAAGATTTTGCATAGAGAAGGAAAATCCTGTGTATGATCAATTAATCTAAGTATTTTACTACACACTTATCTTTATAATTAATTATTCTAAATATTTTACTATACACTTGTCTTTTAATTTAATTAAATAATAGTCTTAGTATAAATAGATATCAATCACTTTTGTATTTATTTCTGTAAACACACTATTAAGAGTAAAGTAGTAAAGTGTATGCAACCCGTTCCTCGTGGGATCGATCTTTTATTACTACGTTGCGATCCGTATACTTGCGGGAACTCAATAGAGACGCAACACCAAGTCTAGTTGAGACAAGGCAAGTGTCCTTTGGACGGGATTTGTGTTCTTTGAATGGCTTCAATGGATGAAGTGGGCTAATTTGGCGGCTTTGTTGATGTAGGTTGCCATTTTGGCGGTGTTAGGCAGGCGAATTACATCATGGTGGTTGATGTCTTCTGCAACTGGCTGTGCCATTTAGCGGCTTTATTGAAATGCCTCACTTTGGACGGGTGTCAATTTGGACATGTAGGGTGAAGGAAATGCGCCATGGTGGTTGTTGGTAGCTTCTACGGCTGACTGCATCATTTGGCAGCATTGTTGAAATGCGTCACTTTGGATATGTAGGGTGGAGGAAATGTGCCATGATGGTTGTTGGCAGCTTCTGCAGCTGACTGCGCCGTCGGCAGCTTTGTTGAAATGCGTCACTTTAGACGGCTTGGGTGCGCTACTTTGGATGGGTTTGGTGTGCCACTTTGAACGGCTTGGTTCTGAAATGCTCTACTGTGAGAGGTTGTCATTGAGGAAATGGAATGCGGATGAGTTGCGCTATGGCGATTGTCGACGGCTTTAACGGATGTGTGCCTTCTTTGAAGGGCTTTGGCTACCTCAGGGGACTTATGGTACCTTCTTTGAAGGGCTTTGGTTGCTTGCCTCAAGGGACTTACGGTTTGAAATACTCCACTTTGGGAGGTACCTACAAAAGCAATTTTTTATTGATAGGAAATAGGCCTTTGGCCGATGGTTAGGGTTAGAAATTTTATGATTAGGCTCAGAAATTTTGTGTGTATTTATTAAAAACCATGCTGTGGCAAGAAAAATGAGGAAACTCACTTGTGGCCAACAGTGTGTTGCCCCTGCTTAGGCGGCGGGCCGTTGACGGGTTACCGACTAAGCATGAGAGTTGGTCGTAGCAAGTGGGTCGTTTGTCCATTCTGGGCCTAAAGGCTGAAGTTGAGCCCATGGCCCACTTTGGACTTTATAAAGAGGTGAAAGTGACATGTGACATGTTTGTCACTTTCAACCTAACTTTCAAAACTTCTCTTAGAACTCTCCTTTTCTTCTTTCTCCTCTTTCTCTCAACCAAGACGTGTGGCTTTCGAGAATGTTGCGAATTGACTTTTCGAAGATGTAGTGATCAATCCTGCGACTTGACCTGTGAGCCACGACATGAAACTAAGGGAGTTTATCCCTGACATAGGGACTTCAATCAGCCTACGGCATGATTTACCTGGCCACCTTTGCTGGGACACATATGAGGTAATTTGGAACTCTTTTTTTTTTTTTTTTTTTTTTTTTTTTTTTTTTTTTTGCATTATAAATACTAGAAACAAGCGAACAATAGGTTATAAATCACAAACTAGGTAGAATTTTACCATTTTTATGCTGTGGCGGGCCGCTATTGCGTGCACCATAGTGGCTGTAACGTGCGCCACATCTTTAGCTGTTTGGCTACTCGGTTATGTTGTGGCGTGCTCCACAATAGTAGTGGCGCATGCCACTTGGTTAGTGCCTTGCGCCATTGCTCAGTGGCTTGCACTACAGTAGCTATGAAACATCTATTTTCATCATTTTTTTATTGATTTCCTACAATAAAACATATAAATATGTGCCTTTGCACTTTTATTTGTATAATTACAATGGTTTATTTTGCAGAAAAGTACGAAGCACAAAAAATGTAGAGGTAATGCATATGCAGCCGGTGAGTGGTTAGACTGTTTGCCTGTCTAAGTCTAGGACTGTGTCCGAGAGGTTGATTTTGGCCACTTCGTCGACACTTTACCATGGGTGCAGGGGCAGACCCTTCCCTCTAGTATTTTGGCATTCATGGAGTGGTGGATGGACACTACTCACACCTTCCATCTATCGTTCGGTGAGATGATGATCACCTTGGTTGACTTCGCTGCCATCACCGGCTTCCTTTCGGAGGGCGGTCAATTATTTTTGATGACTAGTTAAGGATCTTGGATTGACTGGGCTTGTGGGCGAGCCTCTAAGCAGCTATTGGGATGGAGCCCACCATCTCTCACAAAAGGGTTCATTATGAGAGTATCATCTCCCATTTCGAGGATATGCCATGGGATCGTGTGGCAGAGCTGGATGTGGATGTCATAGCATGAGCCTTTCTCTTCTATCTACATCTCAACCACCTTATTTACAAACTATAGTAACGACGTGGATTTGGCATTGCTACCACCTCTATAGGATTTATATGCGACTAGGCAGTATAACTGCGGAGCTGTTGCCTTGTTGTACTTGTACTATGGGATAAACTTTTGTGTCCAAAGAGCACACCTGAAGGTCGGCTACAAGCACATCATCGAGGTAT